>NW_021636657.1:0-285211 GCF_004799145.2 Neltuma alba | reverse complement strand
GATATGAGTGTCTTTTTAACATGTGATGTAATCCACATTCATGAGTTTCAAACGTATAATTCTAATGCACATGAGATTATGATCACATATAATGTCATTTCCTTCCCATTATGTATAAACCCAAGTAAACATACACAATAGAATCGATAAATATATATGTAGAGAAGATCAAACCAAACAGGCTATAAAAGTTTATGTGAGTTAGATCTTGATAATGCAAAAAGGATTACAACAATTGCTTGAAGCCCAAAAGATTTACAAACACTGTTTATCATTGAGTTTCACATCAATAATAGGATCCAAAGCTGTATTATAGATAAATTGTTTCTTTATCAACTGAACTAATTCTACTTAAACAATATATGCTAATAGTTCTCATCTCTATAAAGAGGATAACACAAGTTGAATCCCAAAACACTTTCAGTCCAATAGAGATCAGTCTCAAGTCTAAAGTAAGTTAAAAAGACTCTGAGTTCCCACAATATATATATATATTTATATATTTATCCAACTAATAGTGTTTAACCCGTGAAATGACTTTAACATGATGACACATAATTTTGTTGCTAGAATTCTTTTGTAACAAAATCTACCAATATAATCGATATGTGAAAATATAGGCGATAACCAAAACAAAGTGATGCACCACATTATTCACACACTATGAGAAGTGAAACTCAATGCAACACATAGAAAAGAGGTAACATTTATGAATTATAACCTCTGGTTCTTACTATAAGAGCTAGTTAACTAATTTGAGTAGATAAAAAAAACTAGTTAAGTTGTTATTTGTAATAAATAGTGGTTGTCTTTTCTAAAATATTTTTGCTGATCAAGTGTATTTAATAGAATTATTATTATTACAAAGACTACTAGATAAATATGAGAAATAAAATAGATTGAAGTCTTATATTTATGATCAAAATAAAAATTAAAATGAGCATTGTATTAAGGAGGGGAGGTAGTAGCACTTATTTTCAATATAAATTGCTTATTTATCTTTAATATCGTTTTGCAAGTGAAAAATATGTAGAAAAAACAAGAGTGAATGCCTAGTTATATCGCACGATTATCTTCATCCTCCTCGAGATGGTATTTATGCACGATTAAGCAAATGGAAGATATTTTAGGGCAATATCGTGACTAGACTAGCACAATATCGAGCCCCACTTCCATGGTGTCAGGCCTGTTGCATCACTTCGATAACATCATCATCGTCAAAAATTTCAGAACAACCCAGCCTGATAACCTATATATACCCCACGTTGATATCTCTTTTCTTCACAAACCAGTCGCCTTTCCTTAAACCCTAGCTCAAAAAATGGCACTCATCATCAAAAGCCACCTCCTGGTTTTACTATTCCTTCCAGCTCTCATTCAACTTCCCCTTCACCCAGGCCGCCTGGTTTGAGGTCACAAACAGTTGCCCTACACAGTGTGGGCGGCCGCCATCCCGGCAGGAGGAGGTCGACAGCTGAACCCCGGCGAGAGTGGGGCTTCGGCATAGCATCAGGAACCGGCAGTGCTCGCATATGGGGCCGAACCAACTGCAACTTTGACTGGTCGGGACGTGGGCACTGCGACACCGGTGATTGTGGAGGCCAGCTCTCTTGCCAACTCGCCGGCCAACCGCCGGGCCACCCTGGCGGAGTTCTCACTTAACTCATGGGGTGGTATGGACTTTATGATATCTCAGTATAACTGGCTTCAATGTTCCGATGGAGTTCAGTCCAACCTCTAATTGCCCTCGCCTCCGATGCTACGGCGATAAGTGCCCTGACGCTTATCTTTACCCACAGGACAGCAAAACTCGTAGTTGCAAATCAGGAACCAACTATAGGGTCGTCTTTTGCCCTTATTAAGATTAGATGCAAGTATGTAAAGTAGTATGTTTCATATTCCTACCTTCAAATAAGGCAGTAAATGCAATGAGATTCCTCTCAGAACATCTGCCCATGTAGGATGTCTTTAATGCTATTGTGGTCGTCTTGTCATCAAAGCTCCTTTGACCCCTCGAGCTTCCACATAAGTAGTATTTTTACGTTAAATTCTTATGCAACCTTTCGGTTGTCACTACATGGAGTGAGAATACGGGGGTCAACTGACATGATGTTGATTGGCTCATGATGGATTGAACCTATGCAGTGCGGGTTTTAAACGATATGTTGTAGGTGGGTTGGGTTAGCCATCCCTAACCTGCCTTAATGAGTTGGTGGAAGTACTACCGAGAATTTCTACCTACATGTGAACTTGTATCATTGAAAATATACCCACTCCGTCCCTGTTTGTCAGGAACAATCTCTTTCATATAGTGGTTGTCCTTAAATATAAGAAACAAACCTTTTTATCTAAAATTTTAAACTTATCTTTTCACTTTTATTTTATTAAATATATGCCACTTATTATCTATTTACACTAAATTTTACTCACGATCTCTTATGTACTCACTTATAGACAAATGTATAATTTAAAAAATATGTATTTTACGTATTTGTTGCTTTTAATTAAATTTAACATTTGAAGATTTTGAAAGCTGTTTATTATAATAAGAGACTGAAGGAGAAATTAATTCTCAGCTTATGAGTAATACAATTGGGCTTAATGATATGTGTTTATCCGTAAACTTGGATTGATGTCTTTATTTTTATTGTGGTCGTCTTGTCGTCATAGCTTCTTCGACCCCTTAAGCTTCTACATAAGTAGTATTGTTACGGTAAATTCTTATGCAACCCTTCAGTTATCAGTACGTGGGGCTGATAATCACTACTATAAAAGTTAAATAAGTAGCACATGTTTTGTAGCTCTTTTTCGAACAAGTGCTACAGCTCCTATTTATATTTATATTTTTAACAAATATTAAACATTTGTAGTAGGTTTTTGAGAAGCGCTACAGCAAACTATAAGTCTTTTGTAGCACTCTTTAAAATATACTGCAGGTGTATATTTTTATTTTTTAAAAACATTAAACAGCTGTAGCCCTTTTTTAAAAAAACGCTACAACAAGTTATAAATCTTTTGTAGTACTTCTTTAAGAATGTGTTACTGGTGTAATATATTTTTATTATTTTTTAAAAACATTAAATAACTGTAGTGCTTTTTTAAAAAAGTACTATGATAGACTATAAGTCTTCAACGGCTTTAATGCGGACCAATTCAGGTTGTGAGTTTGTTTGTGACGAGTTGAACCCATACAGCACAAGTTAAAAGCTTCGTTTGTATGAGGGTTGGCTTTTAGCCAACATTGACTTGCCTTATGATGATTACCTTTACTTTTTTTTTTTAAATATTTTTTCCTTATGTAATATAAAAATATATAACGAAATTTTTGTTTTCCTTCAACATATTTGGTTGGTTGAAAGCATCAAATAAATGATATAGATATTTTTTAGTTTTTATATAAGACATAAAATATAATACTACCTCCTGTCTTTAATTAATACAAGACTTCATTTGAATTTTATTTTGGTTTTAAATATAAGACTCTAATCCACTCTGTTTCTTATATTTATGTATTTTTAAGGTAGTCCTTTGAATAATAGTAGTGCTAGCCAATATACTTTATTAGTTAGGATATTTTAAAAAAGATAGTGCTTATTTATTACAAATAAACTAATTACTTTTTTCTTAATTTACTTAAATTAGTCAACTAACTCTTATATTTAAAATTATAGCTAATTCTATAATTATAAAATTTATAATCATTAATAAAAATAAAAATAAAAAAATAAAATGCGAGTTAGCTCTTGCGAGCTAACTCATGACAAGTTGCGGGCTTGATGGTGGGTTAAAAATGCTTACTTATTGCGAGTTGGATTTTAACCAATTCTAACCCCCTAATCTTCGATGGTTTAGACCTGCAGCTCAATTTTCTTCTTGTATACCAGTTAAGGAAGTGGAGCTGAACAAAAAACGGGGGGCGATGGTGCGAAATGAGGGAGACAACAAATGGCTGATGAGTGACGGAATACATCATGTCTTAATCTCAAGAGTCAAGTTTATGTGTTTTATTAAGTTTACTTCATTGTTTGTCCAGTCAATATAATATGTTATGATCAATGGTCAATAGTTATTATACTATAGTTAATAGCTAATATCTGTTAAAGCTAGTGCCTAGCATCAAAATTTTCTTAAACTTGTAACAAAATTGTAAACCAAAAATGAAAAGAATGGATAAATGCTACTACCTCCAGTTCTTAACATAATAACCAGACTAATTTGAGTAGATTAAAAAAATTAGTTAAGTTAGTTATTTATAATAAATAAGTATTGTCATTTTTAAAATACCCTTACTAATCATGTTTATTAGTTAGAACTGTCATTTGATGAAATTTTTAACATGTGTAACTACTATAATGATTATTTTAGAAGAAAATAGATAAATATGAAAGAGAAAGTAGATTGGGGTCTTATAATTAAAACCGAATTAAATTTCAAGCTAACTCTTATATTAAGAAGCGGAGGTAGTGATCTGTTGTGTTAACACCTATTAAATGTAGTTAATAATTAATTCATTGTTTGTACAATCAAAGCTTGATAGGCTTCTTATATATTACCACATTCGACTCTTAATATAAGAGTTAGATAAATAATTATAAATATTAAAAAATAATTAAATTAGTTATTTGTAATAATAAATGCTGTCTTTTCTAAAATATTTTATTAATCATATGTATTTGAAGTACTTTTTAACAGTAACTTCTTATGCAATCACTATACAGTTACTTGAGAGTAAAATAAATAAATATTAAGATAAAATAAATTACATTTTATATTTAAAATTAAATTAAATCTCTGATTAGCTATATATTAGGAGGTTATATTTTGTATTATTTTACTAAGATGCTTTAGTGGTTTAACTAACTGCTAAGAAATGCGTGGCAGCTGGTGCTAACTTCGGCCTTGGACTGATTTGGCATTTGTTAAATAGTGGGGATTGATTTGGGGCTTACGCATTTAAAAAAGAGAGATTTCTTTTCTCTCTCCTTTTTTTTTTTTTTTGCTCATCACAATTCGTTTCAGAGTTTCAAGGCATAATCTAATTATTTCAAATCTTAGCTATCCTCTTTCAATTCTATCCAAACATGTGGACGGATCACACAAGCAGGATAATTTTTTAAAATTGATGTGAATTTTTTACACTACCCAGGCAAAGAATTTTTAATTTTAAATGTGAGATTTTATATATAAATTCAAATCACGTTACCGAAAAGAATTTATATGAATGCATCATCGCCGATTTATTGAACATGTGATTTTTTTTAAATAAGAAAGCTTTTATGCCCAGGGCATAAATATGAAAAAGTTATTTCCTTCATTCTTTCAAAAACCTGGAGAAAAAAGAAACATATGATTACTAGAGTCGATAATAGGCCATAAAATCCATGATATACTGCACCATTTCCAAACCACATGGACAGTATAGCTCATTCATCAAATTTTATACGACGAATACAATGTTTCCGGTTGCATGATAAAAGAGAGAAAATATAGTCAGCGTCTTAGCCAGAAACCAAATCACATACACTAATTATGTGGTTTCTTTTGTGAATCCTTAACTTCTAATCCTTATAACAAACAAATGTATTATAGAATGAAATAGCTTGAAATATCCATAATTGAGCATAAAAACAAAACACAATGAGGGACTGTAAAAGCAAGTTTTTAGCAAAACGAGCACAACTCAATTGATAAGATTAAATAATACTACTTTCGGTCTTTGATATAAGAGCTAGTTGATTAATTTCAGTAGATTAAAAAACTAGCTAAGTTAGTTATTTGTAATAAATAAATGTTGTCTTTCCTAAAATATCTTTACTAATCAAGTGTATTGGCTAAAACTACTATTATTATAAAGACTACCTTGGGAAAAATTAGATAAATATGAGAGACAAAGTAGATTGTGATCTTATATTTAGGACCGGAAATAGTACCTCGTTATTAAAGAACTTACTTTTAAATGTTCTAAATTCATGTTAACCAAATCCAAAAGAACATTCCCAACTATAATAAAGGAGGAGTCAAAAAAGAGCGCAACACGGTGGCCATACACAACAAAATTAAAAATTGAATACATCAGATCGTCCAATTCAGAAACTACTAGGTTCAGACTACTGAGCATATACTGGACAACCCTAAGTGTTAGCTAAGATTTCCTCCAAATGCTCTCTCAACCTCTTTATTCACTCACAGTTCAAGCTGCATGAGGAGCTGAAGACCAAAGATCCCCTTCTGGGTAAATTGCAGCCCACGCAGGTATACAAGAAGCAAAAGCATTTTCAGCACCAAGCTCGCAAGTCTCGCAAGAATTGAAGAACCAAAACTATGATGCTCCTACAAATTTGTCCAGAGCAGATGTGTCTAAGCCTGCAAACTCCTTTACAGCTGCAGCCACAGAGAATCCAAGCTTTACAGCGTCATCATTGCTTGGTGCCTAGATGATAATTCCGAATTAGCTACAATGTTTCAGTACAGTGCATAGCAGCTCAAGCAAAGGCTTAAGAACCTTTTACCTCAATGTTAAGGGGAAGGACAGGGTTATGGAGTGAGAGCCTGAGAAGGAGCCATCCGCCATAGCCAGAAACTAGGACCTAATTCATAACCAGAATAAGGGGAGACAAGATAAAATTATATTGAAAACATGACAAGAACACATAAACCAATTAGAGTAGGTAAGCTATTTTTATGCTGGATTTGTATTTCATGGTTTCCCATTTCGATATTGAGATGCTTTTTCATAAACGCTTTGCAAAAATTCATTTTAATTACTGCCAACAGATTAAAATCTGTCTACAAATGAGGTCAGGCATACCCCTTCAAAGTTTACAGGTGCCCTTTGTAGCTTTGGATCTGCGCCAATTGAGTTCTCCAAGTGCTTCAGCACAGCTTCTCCATAATCCCGAAATGATATGAAAACTCTAGCTTCTAAGTGAGTTCACAACATCAGAATACAGGTGCACGCGAACAGAGTCTGCATACAGCAACTTACCCTCCCTTAAGGTCCGGATGATTTTGGTTGATCTTTAGTCTCAGTTCCACAGCACAAGCTGGTTCCTGGAGCCCTTCTATTAAATCAGTCAAAACCTTGCTTCCCCCACCCTTTCCTGAAGCTCTTGCCGAGGCAAGTTTGTTTAAAATCTTGACCTGCATATCACAGGACCAACTGTCATTTCTGTCCTCACAAGACATTTTTTCCTTGAAGTAGCATGCGATTTGCTATTATAATTCATCAAGTATTCAGATAATTTAGTTCTCTTCAATTTCTTCAATTTAATCTTTACAGCCTTGTTTGCTTAAAATGCAATGTGCCAAGGATATATGGAATAAGAATCGAGGCAAATTAATACGTTTTAGGACCAAAATGAGAGTGTACTCAATAGTCAATGATTGACTAGATGACATAGCTTCAATAAAAGCCTACCATGAGGTCTGCGCCATCATCAAGCCAGTGATTCTCCTTGAGAGCTCCGTGTCCACTGGTTTCAATTGCCAGATGTGACTCCTCGCCAATTGAATTCTATCAGAAATATTGCTTCATGAGGCAGATATCTAGCTTATTACATAGAAATAAGAGATTCCATGTCAAAGCATGCGGAGGTAAAATAAATAAATAAATAAATAAATAAATAAATAAATAAAGAATGACAAATATAAAGAATATAAATTTCTTCTGTGCATAGCTTCAGTTTCCGTTTTATCTGTTGGAAAGAGGAAAGAGGTAGATGCAATTCAACACTTTATTGATGAATATGGAAGCCTATATATAGGCCTACAATGACTTGGAGTCCACTCCATGAAAAAACTGAATATAATAATTAAAACAATGAAAGTGGGAAAGTAGGGGATATGGAATCGGATTACATGCGAGAATATAGGAAACTAACTTGACTTATTCAACTGATAAAATAATAATAAAATAAATCATCTACGTGCACGTGAAGCATCATTCAACACTCCCCTTTGCTTCAAAGCTATAGACACCCATTTGCGTTCTAAAATCTTCAACTTTTCCAATCGAAAGTGACTTGGTCATTATATCTGCAACTTGCTCTTTTGTTCCACAATACTTCAATGCAATAATGCCATCTACTACAAGATCACGAATGAAGTGGTGTCGGATATCAATGTGCTTTATTCTGCCATGAAAAGCTGCATTCTTTGTCATCGCAATGGCTGATTTGTTGTCACAATAAATCTCTGTTGCATGTTGTTGTGGTTGAAGAAAATCTACCAATAATCTTCTAAGCCACATAGCTTGACAGGCTACTGAAGTTATTGCTGCATACTTTGCCTCAGATGAGGATAAAGCCACAGTGTCTTGCTTCTTCGAGCTCCATAAAATAGCACCTGAACCAAGGGAAAAAAGATATCTCGAAGTGCTTCTTCTATCATCAATACAACCTGCCCAATCACTATCAGAAAAGCCAAATAGTTTGAAATTTGATTTTTTTGAGTACTAAATTCCAAAATCAATAGTGCCGGCATCATAACGAATGATTCTCTTTACAGCACCAAAATGATGTTTTGTGGGATTATGCATGAATCTGGAAACCACACTCATATAATGTGCAATATTAGGCCTTGTATTAGATAAGTAGTTCAAACCACCTGCCATGCTTCTATACCATCTTGCATTAGTAGGTTTAGTACTATCTGTAGCTCTTAATTTCTCATTCACATTCATAGGAGAACGTGCCGTTTTACAGCCCAACATACAAAACCTTTTGAGCAAATACATAGCATATTTTCTTTGAGAAATGAAAATACCATTAGAGCATTGCTTCACTTCTATCCCAGAAAAATAATGCAATAATCCTAGATTAGACATTTCAAACTTTTGCATCACACTTAACTTAAAATCAGCAATCACCTTTTCAGAAGATCCCATATAAATCATATCATCAACATAGAGGCAAACCACTAAAAAATCAGAATCACCATGCTGTTTAAGATAAAGAGTGGGCTCATTATCACTCCTTTTAAATCCATTTTTATGAAAATAGGAGTCAATTTTATGATACCATACACGCGGGGCTTGCTTAAGCCCATACAAAGCCTTTTTCAACTTATAAACTTTACTTTCATGGCCAGTAATAACAAAACCTTCAGGTTGAGAAACATATACTTCCTCTTTCAACTCACCATTCAAAAAGCCTATTTAATATCAAATTGAAATACAGGCCATTTAAGTTGAGCAGCAAAAGCTAGAAAAGTTCTCACCGTTTCAAAATGAGCCACGGGAGAAAAGGTTTAATCAAAATCAATACCTTGTTGTTGAGCATAGCCTTTAGCTACTAAGCATGCTTTATGCTTTTGCACACTATTATCTGCATTATACTTGATTTGAAACACCTACTTGAGCCCAATTGCTCTCTTACCTTTTGGAAGATCAACTAACTCCCATGTATCATTCTTCTTGATACAATTCATCTCTTCAATCATTGCATTTTTCCAAACTTGCTCTTTTTCAGCATCCACATAAGACTCAGGATCTGAAACGAAAAGAGCATAATTACAAGATTCATAAATCTTTATCAAAGATCGAACCTTTCTAGGAGGAGTTTCACTTGAGGAGCTAGTGAATGAACTTGCTGGTGAAGATGTAATTCTGTCAGCACTAGAAGGTGATGACTGTGGTGTTTGTGAGCTACTACCACCTGATGTAGATAACTCTAAACCTGTTTGATCTGGTTCAGAATTCCCTGCTTCAAAACTTGTTGGAACAGAAACAGATTTTTCATCTACCTTGCTACTCCAATTCCAACTAACTTCTTCATTAAAAACAACATCCCTACTAATAGTTATCTTGCCACTAACTGGATTATATAGCCTATAAGCTTTGGATTGCAGGCTATAACCAACAAAAATGCATTTTTTAGATTTTTCATCAAGTTTTTGACGAGATGATTTTACCAAAGCATAGGCTATACAACCAAAAACTTTTAAGTGGCTTACCCAGGGCTTTACACCTCTCTATGCTTCATAAGGTGTCATGTTAGGGACTGCTTTTGTGGGAGAAAGATTAAGTAGATACACTGCTGTAGCTACTGCTTTTGCCTAAAACTGATTTGGAAGCTCTCTGGCTTTCATCATGCTTCTAGCCATTTCAACCATAGTTTGATTCTTCCATTCAGCAATGCCATTTTGCTCTGGCTTGTGTGGTGAAGTGAGTTCCCTATGAATACCATTCTCCTCACAAAAGCTAGCAAATTCGTTAGAACAAAATTCTCCTCCTCTATTTGTACGCAAAACCTTTATGCAACAATCACTTTGCTTCTCTACAAGAACTTTGAATTTCTTAAAATTTTCAAACACTTCATACTTTAATTTCAAGAAATAAACCCAGCTCATTCTGCTATAATCATCAATTAACAACAAAAAATATCAACTGCCATTCAAAGATTCAGTATTCATTGGCCCACACAAATCTGCATGTATCAATTCAAGACATTGAGAAGCCCTCCAAGACTTCCCTACAGGAAAAGATTTTTTTACTCTGTTTTTCCAAAACACAGCCTTCACAAAAATCAATAGCATCAATATTTGGCAGCCTAAAAACCATATCCTTTTTACTCAACAATTGCAACCCATTAAGATGCAAATAGCCATATCGTAAATGCCACAAATCAGAACTACTAACTTCTTTAATAGCCAAAGATCTTTTTTCAACAGAAGAGATGTCAAGAGGAAACATTCTATTTTTAGTCATGGGAACTTTTGCAACTATTTGACCAGACTTTTTATCAAAAACATCACAACAGAAATCATCAAATGTGACTCTAAAGCCATTTTCCATCATTTTTCCCACACTCAATAAATTATTAGCCAAACTAGGCATAAGCAAAGCATCATTCAACAACTTCTTTTTACCATGGTCATTATGAATAGCAATCGTACCTCTACCTCTGACTTGAACTTGCTTATCATCACCAAGTCAAACATCAGATTTGTGTGATTCATCTAGCTCTTCAAGCAGTGAATGTGAGCTAGTCATATGATTGGAGCACCCGCTGTCAATAAACCATATATCTTTTGAAGATTGAGTGTCTGGGAAATGTGCCCTAAACAAGGTCTCTCCCTCTGTCTCTGCAAAGTCAGCATGCTTTTTCTCACCTCTCTGCTTTGCCCAACAGTCTGCCTCCTTGTGCCCAAGTTTCTTGCACCAATGACATTGAATAGAGCCTTTTTGAAAAGCTCCATATTGCTTTGGCTCATTCAATTGACCGCGACCTCTGCCATTACCACAGCCTCTGCCTCTACCTCTTCCACGAGAACCACCTCTACCATTGCCTCTACCTGCAGAATCCCCCTTCACCTGAAAAGCCTGCTCTTTACTTTTCTCTTGAAATTTATTCATCTTGTCCTCATGAGGTTGCAAGGAACTCATTAATTCATCAAAAGAATACTTTGACATATCATGTGCCTCCTCAATTGCAGCAACAACAAAAAATGAAGAGTAAGAGTTCATAGAATTTTTGCAACAATTGTTTCATCAGCAATTTTCCCCCCATAGGACCTCATTTTATTAACCACAGAACTAGCTCTAGACAAGTAATCTTGGATAGACTCAACCTTTTGCATTCTGAGATTCTCAAATTCATGACAGAGTGATTGGAGTTTTACAGAGATTACCTTGTCAGAACCCTGAAACTCAATCTTCAAAATCTGCCATTCCTCTTTAGAAGGCACTGCAGAAGCGATTTTGGAAAAGAGACTGTCGTGCACAGCTTGCTGGAGGAAAAATAAAGCTTTTGCATCATGCTTTCTATTTTCCTTCAGATGTTGAAAGTCTGTATCTGAGTCTGCGAAACCGTCCTCAACCAAATCCCATAAGTCTTGAGAGCAGAAGAGGGTCTTCATTCGGATAGACCAAAACTCATATTTATCACCATATAATATAGGAATGAATGGTTGGGAGGTTGTAGAAACCCCGTTGGTTACTGAAGAAATACCATTGGTCGCCATATATAGCCGCAGCGGAAGACACCCAGTACAATGAGAGAACAGAGCTTTAGTGCTGTCAGTCAGTGAAGATGAGGAAGTACGCTGCAATGCGATTTCTGGTTCAGTTCACTCAAGGTATCTCTCACTCACAGGAATTGTATTGCACTCTCACACAGGTCGCTCGCTCACAGGAAGGCTATTTCACTCTTGCACTCTGTATATATCTCACAGGCTCAGATACCACGATTGTTGGAGAGAGGAAAGAGGCAGATGCAATTCAACACTTTATTGATGAATATGGAAGCCTATATATAGGCCTACAATGACTTGGAGTCCACTCCATGAAAAAACTGAATATAATAATTAAAACAATGAAAGTGGGAAAGGGGGGATATGGAATCGGATTACATGCAGGAATGTGGGAAACTAACTTGACTTATTCAATTGATAAAATAATAATAAAATAAATCAGTTAGGTGCACGTGAAGCATCATTCAACTTTATCTACTTGTCAATGAGCAGCAATAACTAGATAGGATGCGTACTAGGATTCATTGTCGAATAAATTCAATTAAAATTTATGACGTTCAAATCTCAAACAATGGTGAAGTATTCTTGATATGTAATTATGAACTATGATAAGATTTGGTTAAATTTATTACTTATTTAGATTGTTATCAGGATTTATTTATATTAGTGAGATTTGGATAAGATTAGTAGATTTATTTATTCAGATTTATGCCCATAAATAAATGCAGCACACGGACCTGATTTGCCTTGCAATAAGATTCATATTTTCCCAGATTATTCTCTTACTCTCAAACCCTTATTTTCTCGACATCTCTCTTTTCTCTCTCTTTCATGATCAAATTCCATAACAATTCCGCTCCAACGACAGGGGTGCCTCATATGACAAAAATCATCCATATTATCCATGGAAAAGCCATCATAGAGAACTTCTCATCTCACCAGTCGAATAGCTTCATCAATCACATTTTTGTAGCCCCTCCTGAACCGATGATGTTTCCCTCCTTAACAGAAAGTGCAGTTAGCATGTTACGGACACCATCTAAAAGCAAAATTACTTTGAAATTCAAAATGAAGCAAGGACAGGTTTGGATTATTCATTCCATAAGTGGTTTTTTTGAAGGCAAAGCTACTTTGAAATTCAACTAACAAAGAATAGGTCCGAGTTATTCTAACACCAAGTCACCAAGGGGGTTGTCAGAGGCTAAAGATCATGCCCAAATTAAATTCGTTCATACCAAGCTCCTTCTCAATAAATGAGGTGAGGCCATCAGACGTCACACTGTCTGTGACAATTGTTGTTAAGGCAAAAGGTTATACTTCCTCCAGAACAATAGCTGACATTAAAGCAATCAAGCGATTCCGGTTGAATTCACGGCCAGTGGAGTCCACAGCAGCAGATCTAGACAAAAGTGATAGATGTTGATTTTGTTTTTAAAAAAAATAATAAGCACATGAATGAAATAAATAAGAAAAATCTTTACCTGTCAACATCAGTATCAAAGATAATTCCAAGATCAGCTTCATTATCAAGAACCGCCTGTGTTATGGCTTTCATTGCTGTCTTATCTTCTGGGTTAGGGATATGATTTGGAAACAAGCCTGAACACAAAACATTGAGTTAAATTTTGACTACAATACACAGCTCAAATCAATTCCCAAGAGATAGATATTACCATCTGGCTCCAAAAATAGACTTTCAGTAGTAATTGCACCCAGTGGTTCAAGAACTTTAGCCTGGTTAATCATTGATGAAATGTATGAATTTCTTATGTGGATGTTATGCATAAGATAAAAGGAATTTATGTGGATGCTATGCATAAGATTCAAGCTAAGTGGTCATAATGGAGGAAGGCAATGAGAGCCATTTATGATTGCAATGTACCTCCTAAGCTTAAAGGAAGTTTTAGTTAATAGCTATAAAGTTAGCAACGTTATATGGCAGTGAATATTGGGCATTAAAAGGATAACAAGATCAAAAAAATTAAGATAGTGGAGAAAAGGATGTTGAGATGGATGTACAATCATACAAGAAAAGAAAAGATCTGCAATGACTGCTTACCAAGAAAAGTTGGCATGGCATCTATACCAAAAAAGATGGAAAGAAATCTTTAAGGTGGTTTAAACATGTGCAAAGAAGCCTGATAGTCAGTGAGGAAAGTTGAGCAAATAGCTTTTAGCCTTATGAAAAGACATAGAAGGAGACTGGAAAAAATACCAAAGAAATCTCTTGGTGAAAGGTATATATGAAGAGTTGATTTTTGATAGAGCATAATGATGTAATGTAATCCATATAGCCAACTTCATTTAACAAGATAAGGTTTGTTGTGGTTGTTTTTAGCCCTCCTATTGTTTCGTCTGATTTCACTTTGCCAATCTGAAGCTTAGGAGTAATGCAGTTAGTGCTTTGCAAGAGCAGTGATTGTTGTGATCCAACATCCACCCCTTGTCTTCCTCCCGTCAGATTTCAAAAAAGATTGTGTGTGAATGTCATAGGCACTTCTAAACACTATCAATTTGTCCGTAGAAAACTGCATGTTTGTTAATGGTTTAATGAGTATATATTTTGTTCCTTTAGTTTGCAAGTTCATTTTGATGGATCTTTCTGACATAAATGCCTTAATACTCAAAATATTATTTGAAAAAGAACAAGGAGCTAATAAAGACCATTTACCGCAAAAAATCCTCCTGCTCCATTGCCTGCGTCCACAACTATGTGGAATCCCTCCAATGGCTTCTCTGTGGATTGATAATATCATGCGATAGTTAGTGAACAATACATATAGGGAGAAAAAATTGGCAAACCAGAGAAGTACCTACAACACTATAAAGAGTCTCTAGAGACAAAGAGTCTCTTTTCTTATCTACACTTCATTTAAGAACTTAATATCTATATCTCCTAAATATACTTACTGTCATGCGGTATTTCAGGGAATTCATACCTATATTTCCAGCCGCTTTACGAACTGCCTTCACCAAATCAGATGTATACACAGCCATGTAATCAACTTTCTTAATGGATTTTGAAGCCTTTCCCTCCGTATTCATCAAACTCTCTTTTGTAAATTTTGTGTGTATGTCTGCAGCTCGGTCTAAGATGTCTGTAATGTCAGCCTTCCCAGGCCCACCAGAGTTTGTGAAAAATTTAAATCCATTCCTGTTGAAAGGCAGATGACTTGCTGTTCATAAACATGCAAATTTATAATCAGTGGATGTAATAATATTAAAAGGTGATGTGTCCATGAAACTACTTTAGTTACCACAATCCAGATAGAAATATAAACATGCCAATCGCCTACTAACGTTTTTGATGGAATATTGGTTATTATATGCTCGAGTTTGAGTCCCTAATGTGCTTTCTCCTAATATTTTCTTGTTTTGGGTAATGTGCCAATCTTCAAAATGTGGTTTTTTTTAAATTAAATTTTAAGTGATATTGCGATATCTGGCGATTATAAAATGGTGCAATTATGAATCTTTAACAATTTTTCAAAGAAATTAAATCGGCATACGTACCGCAAAATTTCATCAGCATAAAATATTAAAATATCACTCATTTCATATGAAACATAATTATGAAGAGAAGATTGAGGCATGTTGGTGCCTTATAAAAGAGTACAAGAGGTTAATTAATATAGGTCCTCTTCTCATGAGTTTCAAAAAGTTCTGGGATTTGCCTGCCATCCCTTAAAGAAGGATTTACTTACTTACCCTTAATGAGATTTGTTGTCTCTTTTTGTTGATTAATAAAAGTTACATTATCTTCATAATTCCTTTTCCTAAATCATATTTTAAATGCATGAAATATCTTATTTTGGTATTATTGCTGCAGGAAACTTGTTGTCTACCCTAATGGGATGTATGAGGGCAAAGGCAATAGTATCTCACTGTTTCTGACCATAGACACCTCGTCAATTCCACCCAACACTAAATTATATGTGCACTGCATTTTGCGTGTCAAGGACCAAATCAAGGGGCGCCATGCCGAAACAAAATGTGAGGTCCACAACTAAATAAATTTTGTTTTATACTATCTCTGGTTCTTAATACAATAGTTATATAACTAATTTGAGAATATTAAAAAAGTTAGTTAAATTAGTTATTTGTCAGAAATATGTGTTCATCTTCTTAAACTATCATCTTTAATCATATACATTAGATCGTTAGAATCATTTCTTGATAAGAATTTCTTTTAATTGATAGGAATATTTTAGGAAAAACCAGTAAATAAAGTGAATTAAGGTCTTATCTTTAGAAACAAATCCAACCCTCAAACTAGTTCTTATATTAATAATCAGAGAAGTAGCGTTGATATTTTTAGTAAAGAATATTTTAGTAAAGTTTCTTATTAAATATTTTATTGATAAAAAGGGTCTGATAATTTTTTATACACATAAATCACTGTTATTCTACAGAGGACTGGCGCTCTAATTTAGGTATCCTTATCAATAAAACTTTTGACATGTAGGAGATTTTTAAATCAAATTTCTCTAAAATTTACAGAGTCGCATGATGTATTTTATTTTAATTTAATAGTTCAAATTTATTGTGGGGACTGCCGGTAAAAAAAAGAAATTATTGTGGGGACATGATGTAGCCATATTTAATGAAAAATTTGAAAGTGATTAATTTAAATTGACTTAATGGTTACGTATTTTTATATCATTTTAAAAATTTTATATGTATTTTTGTACAAAGAAACTTATGATGTCGCATACCTATAGCCAAATACCTTATGAAAAATAATTCAGAATATCTTCAAATTATTTTAGACTTGAAATTAATATCTACCTGTTTTTTAGAGCGTTAAAAGTCAAAGTCAATATAACTTTGTTGCGTTGTATACCCCTTTGACATAGACTTCATCAAATGTGCGGGTAAGGTGGCGAAATACGGTGCATAAGAAGTGGATGGTGGAGATTGAATCTAACGTGAACGAGGAATCCACATGCTCAAATCATGGGTGGCGATTCTGTGCTGCGGCCAACAGAGGCAGAGAGATGCTCCTTTTCAAAACTAGCCCTCCGATCGATCATTTTGCCAACGATCATTGGATAGCTATTATGTAATGTCACGGAAACCCAAGACATATTCCTTCCCTTCTCACCGGAAAGCAGGCAAGAACCTCTGCTGTTGTGGCTGGGGGAATAATTCCTTTTCACGCTATTTATATTCATTTTATTTAATTAGTTAATTATTTTTTACCAGATTATTTAATTATTGATAAAGACGTAGATTCTGGCAGATTATTAGCCACATTTTCTGTGGCTCTAATTTTATTATTATAATGTATGGAATTTGATTTGAGGATTGAGAGATTTTGTGCGTAATTTCGGTGTTATTTAGTATAGATTTTTAATAATTATAAATTAAAACTCATTACGTTTTGTTGTCAAAATATTTTTTTGATGCACTGGAAAAATTTGTCAAAATATTTTATTAAACATTAAAGATTACGTCATTGGACTGAGGTTTTTTTTTTATAAAACAAATTTGAAATACTAACTTTTATTTTTGTATTGAAATATTTTAAACACTAAGAAATAAGTTCTTCATTATACAAAAAATTAGGTTGAATTTTTCAATTTTTCCACTCTGTCTAACAATAAAAAATTATTCATTCCTATAGGCACTCTTTGATCCCAGATGCTTGCTTTGGTCCTGATGAAGAGAACACATGCTTAGGTCCAAATATTCTTTCTTTTTTTAAATTACCTTTAGGTTTAATTTTTAACATGTGAAATTAAAATAATTTTTTACGTTTTATAAGTTAAGTAGGTAGATATTTATTTTAAACCTTAAAAATAATTTAACTGTGATCATCACATGATGGCAAGAAAATTAGAACCATAAAATTTTTTAAAAGTATTCAAAGCACTTGAAAAAATTTTCTTTTAAGTATTCGATGAACCTTAATCTTTGCAATTATTTAAATTGATATTTACAATTTATTTTTACTAAAAATTTGTACGAACTGATTTTCATTGAATTTATTTATTTATATATATTTTTAGGAACAAGTTGTTGTGGACACTCTGGGGACCAATATATTTGAAATTTGATCGTTAGGGCATTAGTCATTCACCTATGAGAGACCCAAAACGTCACACTGTTTGTTTGGAGCAGAAGGGGAGTGGCCCAATGGCTTCATTTAATTCGGATGAATTGGATCATATTTAGCAAGTATTGGGTCAAGTTCAGAAATTAGCAGGACCATCTGATGGTCTGTCGCATGTTAAAAGTTGCTCATGTTCTTTTAGGTCGATGCTACCAAAAAAATTCTTCTTTATCAACAAGTACTGATCTAAGTAGAAGAACTTAGTATTTTAAACATCATGTTTCAAGTTTAATCTTTGGGACAGTGTATACAAAGAAAATATTATTGGAGGAGTTCCCATCACGGCACTTGATAGTATCTTAAGAGATTAGTTTCTTATCATACGGGTGGAAGAATTTTGGGCAACCAAAAAAAAAATCTTCTTTTAACAACTAACAAAATTGGATCTAGTAAAAAAAAAGTTAGTCCTTTATAGCTCAACGAAATTAAGATTTGAATTTTTGTTAGAAGAGTTGACTCAGATTTAGTGTCAACAGTGCTTTCAATAAGAGGATACCTGTGCCTAGCATTTAAAAAAAGAAAAAAGCTTCCTTGAACGCATGTAAAAATAACCCATTTACTTAAGTGAATCAAATTTGCCGCATTAATTAAGAATAATCTCAATAATTCCATTTAAGAAAACTAATTTCAATAGTTTTCTAACCTAGTAGCATGAAAGCTTTCAAGTGAAAGGTTGTGGGCTTAATCTACTTTATATAGACTTTTATGTTGTTTGTTTTATGGACTTATAATTTAGGAAAAATCTAAAAAAAATGATCGTTGAATTTTAAAATTTCAAATCAATATTGGTTACTATACTAGTAAAAAAAAAAAACTACACTAAAAAAATAATTATAACACATTTTTGTAGTAATTCCTAATCTAGAATTTTAAAATTAACAATGATTTTTTTTTGGGATTTCTAAAATTTAACACAAATTATTATGCTTTTATATATTATCTTTCACAAAGATGTGTGAAACGTTTTAGCTATTGTTTGTGTCAAATTTGATCATTGTCAGGTCTAATTAGGAATCGCTTTTTCAAAGGATTTTTCTGCATTTTTTTAAAAAAGGCAAAAATAATGAACATATAAAATTATAATGTAACAAGTAACAACAAAGCTAGGGCTAACGCAGGAGTTTGTAAGACTCAAATTCGAGACCCGCCTTTAAAAGGCTTAAAGCCCTCCCCACTAGAACTGATGTTATTTACACCCAACCCCCACCCCACCCCCCCCCCCCCCCACCCCCCCCAGAACAAAAAAAATAAAATGCTCAGATGAGTACTGGGAGACAGGTGAGACGAGGTGGTGGGGTTGATGAAGCATTAGGTTAAAACAAGGATAATTTTGTCCCGAATTTTTCAATCCCAGAATAGCTTCAGCAATTCCTCAGTCCCAAGGTACTGCTTAACCCTCCTACCAAACAAGACCATTTGGGCTAATCCCTATCTCTATCCTAATGCACCTCTCAATCCCATGTGTTACCTCCGATCATTAATAAAATTTCATTTAATTTTATTTTAGTCATAAATATAATATTTTTAATTCATTGGTTTTTTTATTTAGGCTTTTTTTAATATAATCCTTCTAATAATATTAGTTCTAACCAATATACTTAATTAGTAAGAATATTTTAGGAAAGAGAATACGTATTTATTACAAATGACTAATTTAACTTATTTCTTTAATCTTCTCAAATTAATCAACTAGTTTTTATAAATAAAATCAGAGGTAGTACCAAACAAGGCCACATAATTCCATGGCTATACTCATCTACTTTTGTTGAAACAGCGCCACCACATCCATATTCTGCATATAATTAAATTTACGCAAATTGAAAAAAAAATCAAGTTCTTGCTTATAAAACAAATTATAAACCGGTATAAAAAATGTTTTCTACAATTATAAGAGTATTACAAAATGGATCTTATATTAAATATCAGAGAGTGCTATTAAATTTCCTACACCACTTGTTTTTTTTGCTTTCAACACTCTTCAAACTCTATGCAACAAAAAAAAAATATGCAGAGGTAGTTTGAACTGATTTTAAGCGGAATACACCTTTATTTGGCAATTTGTTCTTGTGTTTATTTATTTGTTTCTTCGTTTAAATTCGTGAGTGGAGGAAAAAAGTGCAGATACAATTTTCAGGACAGGTGATCCAGTTTTCCAACCATAATATATGGCACAATGTCAACTTCAAAACCATTCAAAGTGATAATAATAGTTAAAGTGTTAGTAGTCTAATTATAATTAAATTGGGATAACTCAGTTATCATGATCAAAAGAGTACTCTACCCTCTTGTCTTTTATGAAAGAGTTATTTAATAAATTTGAGCAGATTAAAGCAGTTAGATAAATTAATTAGTTCATTATAATAAAATACGACTTGATCTTGAAAAACACCCCTATATGTATATTTTTATTTTCTTTAGTAGTTTAGATTAGGTAAATCAGTTTGGAAAACAAATATTTGTGAAAATATTTGGCGGTTTTAACAATAAATTAAAATCGTCAGTATTGTAGCCTATCAATATCTTCTTGTATTAAATACTTAACGATTATTGAGAATAACTATCAAGTATTTGCCAATCATACTTGACGGTTATTGTCAATAACTGTCAATATGGTAAACAAATAAAAAAAAATATCTCAAGTGCTTAATGATTTTTAATCTAATTGATTTTTGTGAACTTTAATTGAAATAATATACTACCTCCGGTCTTTAATATAAGACTTTATTTGACTTTTTTTGGTTTTAAATATAAGACCCCATCTACTTTGTCTCTCATATTATGCTTTTTTTTTTTCCAAGGAAGTCTTCCAATAATGATAGTTCTAGCCAATATACTTGATTAGCAAGGATATTTTAGGAAAGACAACACCTATTCATTACAAATAATTAACTTAACTTATTTCTTTAATCTCTTCTTAAATTAGTCAACTAGCTCTTATAATAAGGACCGGAGGTAGTATATTCTAATTCCATTTTTTTTTTAGCACGCATGGATACAAAATTGACCTGAGTTAGAAATTAATGCGCATGGGCAGAAAAGATAAGATAACCACTATCTACAGATTACTTTTTGATTTTTAATATTTACCACATCAATGGTTTGTGAAAACCAAAGAGCTGGCTTAACAATATTCGCTGTGTTTAAATTCTTTTTAATGCAAGGGAATATAATGATGGAGAATAATGGAGTGTAATGCTGATTATCATGGGTTTGTTTAATACTACTTGCCGTACTTAATAAAAGAGCTTGTTTAACTTTTATTTTTGATTTAAGTATAAGACTTTATATATTTTTTTGATTATCATGGTCAGTCGCATGTTAAAAATTGCTCACACTCTTAGGTCAATGTTGCCAAAAAAATTCTTTTTTACCAATAAGTATTGGTCTAAATGTAAGAGGCTTGGGCCTTAAGCATCATGTTTTAGGTTTGATTTTTGAAACAGTGTGTATGGAAGAAAAACACTGTTGAAAAAGGTCTCTGTTATGGCGCTTGGAAATAACCCAAAAGATTAATCTCTTTACCATTTGGGTGGGAAGATACTTTGGGCAATAAAAAAAAAATCTTCTTTGAACGAATGATAGAGCTAGATCTAGTAAAAGATGTTAGTTCTTTATACTCAACAAATTAAGATTCAAATTCTTGTTGAAAAAGATGTTCACGTTTAGGTTTGGTATAGAATATTGAAAATGAGAGACAAGGATTGAGATCGGGGTTGAAAACATATATTAAAAAGATGCTTAGTATGAGTGATTTCTCATCACATGGGATTAGGCAATCCCATGTAGATAAGATTGGAGAATATCACCTTCCTTCATGGTATCCCCAATCTTACATATATGGGTTTATCTAATCCAAGTATATATAATTATTTATACTAAACACTCTTTTAATATAGTTTTACACTTTCAATCTCAATCCCTATCCTCTTCCAAACGGGACCTCCATGTTTTAATAGGGTCTTGAATATAATTGCTTCCAATAAGAGAATACCCGTGCCTAACATTAAAAAAATGTTCTTTGAACAACTAATCAGGTTGGGTTTAGCAGAAGAGTTAGTCACTAAAAGTGCTGAACAAAGGTTTGAATCTCCATTAGAAGAGACGTCCACACTTAGTTCCAAACAATGCTTTAAATAGGATTGACTCCATAAGAGAATACATGTACTCAGAAAAAAAAATGCTTCTCAAACGAATGTAAAATATCCCTATTTACTTAAATGAATCCAAATGTGCCTCATCATAATTAATAATAATCTCAATAGTCCATTAAAAAAAATAATTTGAATGGTTTGTAATCTAATGGCATAAAAGCTTTTAAGTGGAAAGTTGTGGGGCTGAATCTACTTTATGTAGCCCTTCTACGTTGTTGTTTTATGGACTTAAAATTTAACACAAATTATTATGTTTTATATATTATCTTCCACAAAGATGTGTGAAGCGTTTTCTTTATATGGCTATTGTTTGTGTCAATTTGATCATTGTCGGGTCTAATTAGGAAATGCTTTTCCAAAGGATTTTCCTGCTTTTCTTTTGTTTTTTTTTTTAAAGAAAGGCAAAATAATGAACATATATAATTAGAATATAACAAGTAAGAACAAAGCTAGGGTAATGCAGGAGTTAGTAAAAGTCAAATTCGAGATCCGTCTTTAAAAGGCTAAAGCCCTCCTCACTAGAACTGATGTTTATTAGGTTCCTTTTCCCCCAATGAATGCTCATATGAGTGCTATAATTCCATAGCTATACTCATCTGCTTCTGTTGAAACAACTCCACCACATCCATATTCTGCATATAATTAAATTTACGCAAATAAAAAAAAAAATCAAGTTCTTGCTCATAAAACAAATTATAAACCGGGATAAAAAAATGTTTCTACAAATATCAGAGGGTGCTATTAAATTTCCTACACCATTTTTTTTTTGCTAACTTCTGTAAAAAGACTTTTTGTGACCATTTTATGATAGAATGTTTTACCTTTCGCCACATTTGTTTTTGAAGATATACAATTTTGTTTGGCTACAAAAAGAAGCAATATTATCTTAAAACACTCAAGAATATAATTATATTAATATATTACAGAACATTACCAAAATCATAATTTATTAAAAAACCAACACTACAAAAAAATATGTCAATTGTAGCGGTTAGAGTGATACATTTCTAGCGGTTTTAACCGCAACAAATAACATTTGTAGCGGTTAACAAAACCGCTAGAAAAAACAGGCGCAAGAAAAAATTTCTAGCGGTTATGGCAACCGCTACACATTTGGTCAACACGCTAGAAAACTTTCTAGCGGTTTATAACCGCTAGCTAGAAAATATATAAAGGAAAAACATTCTAGCGGTTATAAAAGCTAGAAAATGTGCCCGGAATAAAATTTCTAGCGGTTTTATAACCGCTAGAAACATGCTAAACAAATCCATTTTGCCGGGAAATAAATAATTTCAGTAGTGCGCGGAAATTTCTAGCGGTTATAGAACCGCTAGAAATGTTTGGAAAATTAAATTTCCCGCCAATTAAATTTGGAATGGCGGCAAAAAAAATTTTCTAGCGGTTTGAACCGCTAGAAATTTTGGCGCAAAATTTAAATTTGACGAAATATTTCTAGCGGTTCGTAACCGCTAGAAATGTTTACCATGCCAGAAAAAAAAAATTTTTGGTTTTTCATATAATAATTTAAAAACCATTAAATAAATTATGTTGAAGAATTTTTGTTAATTTGTATAATTAGTTATATGTTACATTTTATATATTTAAATTTTGTAATAAACAATATGTAATTAAATTATGAATGTGTCAAAAGAAGTGAATTTAATTTAATAAGATAATTTAATTGAATATTTAATAAGATAGTTGAATTGAAGATGATATATTTTGTAATATTGAACCTATAGTGTTAGGTTGAGGAGTATTTGAATCAGTTGAGGAGGGCATGACAAGTGTGGAGAAGAAAAATCTGAAAGAAAAGGAGAAATAAATATGTTAGTAAATTTTAAATAAAAACAAATAAAAGATACAATGAATTATAAAATAAAATTCACTTACCATACAGTAAGGAGAAAGAAACCACCATATGAGATAGTAAGAAAAAAAAGAGAGAATTATGAAGAAGAATAGGAGAGGAAAGAAAAGAGATGGAGTAAATAAATGTAGAGAAGATATGGTATTTATAGAGATCAGCGACACATTTGTAGCGGTGATTTGTAGCGTTTTTTTGCATTTTGTAGCTGTTATTCATTTTCTAGCGTATATATAACCGCTAGTATTTTGTAGCGTTTAATAACCGTACAAATTATTTTTTTATTTTTAAAAGCTGAAGAATTTTAATTTATAGATATATATTTGTAGCGGTTAATAACCGCTACAAATTAATTTTTTTATTTTAAAATGTGAACGAATTTAAATTATAGAATATATTTGTAGCGGTTAATAACCGCTACAATTTAATTTTTTTATTTTAAATATTGAACGAATTTTAATTTATAGATATGTATTTGTAGCGGTTAATAACCGCTACAAATTATAATTTTGTAAAATAAATTTGTAGCGGTTATTTAACCGCTACAAATTAAAATTTTTTTATTTTAAAAAAACTGTACGAATTTTAATTTATACATATGTATTTATGGACGGAAATTTTTTTTAATAATTATTTTGGATGCTGCTATTCTCCATCATCATCCGGCCTGAAAGGACACATTTTAAAAAAATTTGTTAAATTTATAATGTATTTGGAAAAAATTAGTAATTAGTAGTTAATTATTTAAATAATTTAAGAAAAGACGTGTACCTGATAATTGGCAAATTATCATCTCCTTGAGGAAAGAAGTCTTCAAAATTCGAGGGTTGGAAGGGTTCACTGTCGTAAATAATGTCACCATCACCCATATCATAAAGATCCCGTGGCTTGAGGTGAACGACCATATTCCAGTCTTTATGTTTCTCGTCCTCGACATAGTAAATTTGGTGTGCCTCAGAAGCAAGGATATATGGCTCATCATCTTCAGATGCCCCCGTATGAATAAGTCTAGAGAAATTAACTGAGGTGATGCCCAAATGGTCAGTAGCGAGTCCCCGTGAAGTTGTCGTATTTGCCCAGGAGCACTTGAACAGTGTCACGGTGAAAAGCTGGTAACTCAACTCAATAATGTCAATTAGCTTTCCATAGTAAGTGACGCCTCCAAAGCGCATATCGCCATCACTACTGCTAGCATAACATCTCGTCCGAATGTCCCACAAACTCCAGAGTTTGTGTGAGCAATCCCTGATCACGTCCAACCGTATAGAACTTGGAAGCCGTTGACATTGTACGCGGTAAACCTTCGTGCATGGTCTAACGGACCGAGAGAAAGAGCTTTGAATTCTCTGTGTATGTATGGGTGTTGTCATTACGTATTCGACGTGTAAACCAACTAGAAACTCTTTGCGGACTCTTTTATCAATGTCAGCAGAATGCGCACGGCCCCGTAGCTAACGCCTGAGATAACTCTAAACTCACTATAGTAAAGTGTAATTTGTTAGAAGAGTCAGTAAGAAACAAATATAAGTGTAAAAGCTAGTGAGCTTATATGATATACTTACTGCATGAAGGGTTCAACTTGGTTGCAATTTATCAAAAACGTGTCTGTGTGCCTGGAGTTTCTCTGTAGGAGTGAGTCTGAAGAATTCATATCCTCCAACTGGTTTCCTACAGGAGGAAATAAAGTTGACGTGGAAGGACCAGGAGGAGAATCATCTACGCGACGCGGGCGGTTAAAAGATGTCTCCATGTCATCAAAGTACCTCGAACAGAAAGTTACGACCTCATCTCCGGAATAACCTTCTGCTATTGACCCCCTCAGGCCATGCCTTATTCCTAACATATGATTTTAATTTTCCAAGTACCTGTAAGTTAAAATTGCATTATAATACCGAGTAAATGAAAGAACAATGTGAAATTTAAAGAGGCGGGAATAAAAGATAATCTAGTACCTCTCTATAGGGTACATCCATCGATAGTGAACTGGGCCAGCAACCTTTGCTTCTCGAACAAGGTGGACAGTCAAGTGAACCATAACAGTAAAGAATGATGGAGGAAATATCATCTCCAAGTGACAAAGTGTAAGAATAATTTTATTTTGCAGCTGATCAAGCTCTTCCGCTACCAAGACCTTCGCACACAACTTCTTGAAAAATGAACATAATTCTACCAAAACCACCGATACATCAGAAGGAAGTGTGTTTTTCAAGGCCAATGGAAGTAACTGTTGCATAAGAACATGAGAGTCATGACTTTTCAACCCAGTAACCTTTCGAGCCTGCAGATCGATACACTTTGAGATGTTGCTAGAATATCCATCTGGTACTTTTATGTTCTTCAACGTCGAGAGGAAGATATCCTTGTTCTGCTTTGTCAAGGTGAATTTAGCTGGCTGAAACTTGTCGTTTTATCAGGCCAAGCCTCTTCACGAATTCCCCAGGCCCGTAAATCTTTTCTAGCTGCGAGATGGTCTTTGGACTTTCCAGCTTCATTGAGCAACGTATATAGCACATTATCGCACACATTTTTTTTCAATGTGCATAACATCCAAACTGTGTCGTAGCAAATTAGATTCCCAATAAGGAAGAGTGAAAAATATGCTTCTCTTTCGCCATTGCATAGGTTGCGTATCAGATGTCCCACGAGATCGTCGTCCCAATCGTTCGGGATCCACACTCTTACCAAACTCGACATGAACATCTCTAACTGCCGCAAAATATCCATACCAGACAAAGTAACAGGAGGATCTCTCTTCTCCTGTTTCCCATCGAAGCGAATCCGTTGCAATCTAAGTCTGTGCTTGGAATCAAGGAACCGTCGATGTCCTATGAAGCACCACTTGCGACTGTGTGGAAGGCGACATGGCACAGAATCAAAATTGCACTCAGGACAGGCCAACCCAGTATGCACATTCCAGCCAGCAGACAAAGTTCCCAAACCGGGAAAATCACTTATTGTCCACATCAAGGCTGCACGGAGATTGAATAGTTGCTTGTCATGTGAGTCATATGCCTCAACACCATTCGTCCATAGGTCGATCAATTCGTGTATCAACGGTTGCAGGTATACGTCAATATCATTTCCTAGTGCTTTCTTGCCAGGAATGATCATGGAAAGCAAAAAGGAGCTCTGCTTCATGCACATCCAAGGTGGTAGATTGTATGGAATTAACACCACCGGCCAGATACTGTAACTTGTGCTCATGTTTCCGAAGGGATTGAAACCATCGGTTGCCAATGCAAGACGTACATTTCTAGGATCATTGGCAAAGTCTGGAAATTTCGCATCAAATGCTTTCCACGCCTCCGAGTCTCGTGGGTGCCTTAACCTACCATCTAGATTTTCCTCAGTCGCGTGCCACCTCATATGCTGAGCCATTTTTGATGACATATACATTCTTTGCAACCGTGGTTTCAAAGGAAAGTATCTAAGAAAATAATATATTAAAAATTTAAAATACCGAATATTTAAATACTAAATATCGACTCAATTTAAAAAAATTGATGACATAATCAATTGTTTTAAGAATTTCAAATATCGAATATTTAGAGACGGAACAAGTAACACACGCTGTAATAATTTGTACCTGAGAATTTTGGCCGGTTTCTTCTTTTGCTTCTTGCCCTTCCGTACCGACTTATAGCGTGACGTCTTGCATCTCGTACAAATCTCTTTGTTGGCATCATCTCCCCAGTATAGCATACAGTCGTTTGGGCATGCATCTATCTTCTTATAGTTCAAGCCAAGCTTGTTAATAATCTTTTTTGCTTCGTAAAAAGATGGAGGGAATTCAGCTTGGGGGAAAGCATCTCCCAGTAATTCCAGCAACATGGACATCGCCTTGTCAGTCATACCGCACAAGCATTTGATGTGATACAGCCTCACCAAGAATGACAACTTCGAATACTTTGTGCACCCAGAATAAAGAGGCTTGTCAGCTTCGGTCATGAGGTCAAAAAATTCCCGAGCAGTTTCGTTTCTTAGAAACTCCGGTTGAGGTCCCTCTACTTCATCTTCGTTGGGATTCGAGCTTTCGTGAACACCAAAAGCATCACGCACAGCATCATTCACGGCATCGGCTTCATCCACTCGAACTCCCATCCGTGAAACTACTGGAACTGACTCAGCACCCATATCTAGCCGTTCCCCATGTAGTTGCCAAAATACGTACTCTCGCGGAAAAGGCTTAAAGATTAAATGTTCCCTAACAATATCTTTGGGATGCCACTTTTTGAAATTACATTTAGGACAGGGACACTGAATCTTACCATTTACGGCAGCATTGGCGAAAGCAAAATCCAAGAAATAGTTTAGACCAGCCAAGTATTGCGGAGTCGACCGGTGCAAGTTGATCCACGACCTATCCATCACTAATAATGCTCAAATTTCGTGAAAATATGACACAGGAAGCTCAAAGAGAAGTTAAAATGGAATTCAGTTGGAGTGCTTCAGCTTATAAAGGAGGCTGGTGGAACGGTCATTTTTTTGTAGCGGTTTGTAACCGCGGTTATTAACCGCTAGAAATTCAAAATATCGGTTACAAACCGATAGAAATTTCTAGCGGTTTAACGGGAATTTTTTCTCCAACGGTTTTGAAATTTCTAGCGGTTATAAAACCGCTAGAAAATCGGTTTCTAGCGGTTTTTATGAACCGCTAGAAAAAGAGGTAATTTTCTAGCGGTTTTGTAAACCGCTAGAAAATTACTAAATATTAAATCAGTAATTTTCAGTTGATATTATTTTTAAATATTAAATAGAAATACTGCACAATAAATTAATAACATTACAAAAATAAATATTTATTAAATTAATAAATGATTATAGAATTATTTTGATTAATTAACATGTTTAACGTGTTTAATAAATTGTAATGTTGATGTTGTAATAAATAAATAAATATTTCAATATTAATTAATACTTGACATAAATAAAATTATAGAAATAAATAAATAAAGTAAACAAATAAATATAAAATTTAAATAAATATCTAAATAGTATATAAAACCGTAAAATCAAAATTCTAATAAAATCCCATACAATGAAAGCAAGATAAATCATGGGTGAGGGGCAGAAGCAGCATCATCGTGATCATCCTCTGCTGGATCCTCCGGCTGGGGGTGGGCAGGCCGCTCAACCTGCTGGGACTGGACTGGCGGATGGGGGGTAGGGGCGGGACTGGTGGCAGGTGTAGGTCGGGGATCTCAGGACCGAGATGTTTGGAGCTATACTGACCACCACATGACGCAGAGCCGTAGCAGCTGCCAAGAGCTGGTCAAGCTGCGTCTGGAGCTGACGATCACGCTCCTGCAGCTGACGATCACGCTCCACGATCCTGGCCTCCATCCTGGCCTCGAACTCTTGTCTGAGCTCCTCTCGCAATTCCTCTGAGGATGAGGAACCCGGCCGCTTCGCACTAGCATGAGAGCTCCCGGCAGTATATGAAGGGCCAGCGCCACTTGAGCGGGGCAACCTAGTCGGTGTAGGTCCAAGTCCAAGCCCGCTAACTCGACCAGGGTGCTGCGGCCGGCCACGACCCGCTAAAAGTGAGGCGGTGGGATCCAAGGCAGACCCCTGAGACTCACGCAACTCGGAATCGACCTGAGTCATCCGTGCCTACCAAAATTAATATAAAGAAGTTAATTATAATATAATGATATCTACACTGTGATATTATATTAATATTTAATTTATTACTTACCGCTATCTCCTCAACCTCATCCGACGCACGCCCGTCTCGAGGTCTATACACCATCGGCCACATCTCGCCATAAGTGGCCGTGTATCCCCGCTCCTGCGTATCTTTTCCCTCTGTAAATGAAATCAAAGAAATAATTAGTTACAAATTAAATACATATACATATTTAATAAATTTATTTCAAGTACTCACAATCTCGTCATAAGTGATCGCAAAGCTCCTGGATCCAGCCCTATGACGTATCGTCTGATGCCTGACGCTCCCAGCATTTCTCCTAGAAAGAGCCTGAAGCAAAATGTAAAAAAATTAAATTAAATGAGTCAAGTCGGATAAAAAATAAAGAAATTATAATTAATACAATATTATCATACCATCTGGTCAGCCGTCATCCTAAAATAGACGTAACTGGACCAGTCTTGGTCCGGGACTCCACCAGGTACATCTGCCAGTATCTCCTGGAGGGGCCTCGTCCCGTCACCTTTCTTCTCCCTCCACAGGTCGGCCCTCCTGTTCTTCCATGCCATCCCAAGCCTCTTGATCGTGTCAGCCCTCAACTCCTCCCCCAGAATAAATTTACTCTATGATTAAAATAATAAATTAACTAAATAACAAATTATAAACAAATAATTAAGCAATTTCAATAATAAAAAACAAATAATTAGTTTTTAACTAATTTAAAAATATTATAAATAAAATATAAATTAATCAAAAACAAATAATAATTAAACAATTAAGTAATTTAAATGAAAAAATATTTTTACTCAACTAAATTTAAAATTATTATAAGTAATAAATTAATGAAATCAATAACAAATTTTTTCATTTAACTACTTTTAAATAATTTAAATAAAAAATATATATATTCATTTAACTACTTTTAAAAATATTATAAATAACAAACAAATTAAATAAATAAAAAATTATAATCAAACAATTAAATTATTTGAAAACAAAATATATAATCATTTATTTAAATTAAAAAAAATTATAAATAACAATTTTATATTACCTTCATCATTTCCCAGCCTTGCTGCTTCTTGTCTGAGGTGATCTTCTTCCAGTCCTGCACGTAGATGGGGAACAGCGTCCACTGCTGACCAAGGAGGCGCACGTACTTGTTGTACAACTGGCCACCTTTCTTCGTCGGTTGGCCCAACTCATTGAGCGGCACAACCACTCGTCCGCTCGTCATCATAGACAGCTCTCTGGCTGTCAGCCTCCGATAGGACCTGTTCCCCTCAGTGTCTGCAAAATTTAATTAAGAAATAAATTATATATCAATAAATTAATACAATTTCTATATAAATTAAATACTGATCAAAATTTTAAAAAGTTAAATAAATACTTACCGACAAATTCCACCTCATAACCAGCCTGACGTCTCGGAGCAGGACGCTGCGCAGCCTGGGGATACTCATTCCCTGATCCTGATCCTGCTCCTCCTCCTCCTCCTCGTCAGCAGCATCAGCATCAGCATGGGGTTGCTCATCCCCAGTAAAATGAGCCTCCTCAGTCCGCTCAACATCATCCTGCTCCATAAAACTGAGGATATCCTCCTCGCTGAGATCGTAGTCATGAATGCTGGGGAATGGCTCACCAGCATCATGATGAACCTCACTGGGTCCAGCTCTCTCAGGATCAACTGGGTCTTTCCCGTGCCGACGAGTCATCCTAATAACAACAAATAGTAATTATTTATAAATAAAATAAAAAGAAAAATTTTTATAAGCTACAACATAATAAATTAAATAAAATAAAACATAAAATAAAAATTATTTATCAATAAATTACTATTTTTACCTGAAAATAAGGATCTGCAACTGAATCAGAACTCGAATATGTTTGTGGAGAAAATTCAGCAGAGCTTCGCTTCCAGAACGATTGAAGAAGTGAAAGGGGGGTGGGGGGGGGTTTATATAGACCGAGATTTCTAGCGGTTCGGTCCAAAACCGCTAGAAATTCCCAACGGTCACATGTGCCTCGGGAATTGGCAGAATTTCTAGCGGTTCGGTCCAAAACCGCTAGAAATTTCTAGCGGTTTGGACCGAACCGCTAGAAATTTCTAAACTCCTCGGGAATTAAAAATATTTCTAGCGGTTCATGCATCAACCGCTAGAAATTTTCAGTGTCTAGCGGTTTATTGGCCTGAACCGCTAGAAAATAAACGCTACAAATTTGGCGCCAAGTTCCCGCCAAAACCCGGAAATTTTCTAGCTCTAAATTTCTAGCGGTTAGGTGGTAACCGCTAGAAATGTACGGCAATGGTCAAACCGTCTGTAATTTGCAGCGGTTTTTCTAAAAACCGCTAGTAATGTTAGCATTTCTAGCGGTTTTGTTGAACCGCTAGAAATGTTCCGCTGCTAATTCTACATTTTTGCTTGTAGTGCAAATATTAATTTCAGCACATTCTTCAAACTCTATGCAACACCAAAAAAAAAAGCATAGGTAGTTTGAACTGATTTAATAACCTTTATTTGGCAATTTGGTCTTGTGTTTATTTATTTGTTTGTTCGTTTAAATTCGTGAGTGGAGGAAAAAAGTGCACATACAATTTTCAGGACAAGTGGATCCAGTTTTCCAACCATATATATGGCACAATGTCAACTTCAATTCAAAACCATTCACAGTGATAATAATAGTTTAAGTGTTAGGAGTCCAATTATAATTAAATTGGGATAACTCAGTTATGATTATCAAACAGTACTCCACCTCTTGTCTTTTATGAAAGAGTTATTTAATAAATTTGAGCAGATTAAAGCAGTTAGATAAATTAATTAGTTCATTATAATAAATATGACTTGCTCTTGAAAACACACCCTATATGTAATATTTTATTTTATTTATTAGTTTAGATTAGGTAAATTAGTTTGAAAAAAAAAAACAAATATAATAGACATAGACAAAGTGAATTGTGTCTTGTATTTAGAATTAAATTTAACTCCAAACTAGTTCTGATTATTCATATATAAGCTGGTTGAAAAGAATATTATTTAAATAAAAAGTTATTAATTCACAAATACAAAAAGCATTCAGAACATATTTATGTATAAAATACACATAATCCAACAAATAAGAGTTATTAAAACACAAATATGACCAACTCTTATTCTTTTTCATTCAAAATGGCATCGATCACTTTAATTAAACCCGGGGAGAGAAGGAAAAAAAAAATTAAAGAAATTCATCTTGATCATAGTCTGTTCAAAACTCTTGCCTGGACCAATCACAACATTGATTCACCGATCACCGCCAGTTTTTTAATGTGCTAATTAAGCGCCACCACTTTGCTGACCCTATATATATACTTCATTGTTTTTACTTCTTTTCTTCACCAAGCAATCACAAAAATGATAGTTATCAATAAGAGCTTCCTTACTGTGTTCTCCTTATTCCTTCTTGTTATCAACTTCACCTTCACCCATGGCGCTAGGTTTTACGTCACAAACAGATGCCCCTACACCGTTTGGGCGGCAGCCGTGCCAGGCGGAGGCCAGCAGCTGAACCCCGGCCAGATGTGGAGCCTTGACGTGGCTGCTGGCACTACCGCTGCTCGCATATGGGGCCGAACCAATTGCAAGTTCGACGGGTCGGGCCGTGGAAGGTGCCAGACCGGCGATTGTGGAGGTCTTCTTAGATGCCAAGCCTATGGGACACCCCCAAACACACTTGCAGAATTTGCCCTAAACCAATACATGAACCTGGACTTCTTTGATATCTCACTTATTGATGGCTTCAATGTTCCCATGGAGTTCAGTCCGACGTCTAATCGGTGCCGCGGAATCCGGTGCGCCGCTGACATCAATCGGCAGTGCTTAAACGAGTTAAGAGCTCCAGGTGGTTGTAATAACGCTTGCACAGTGTTTAAAACGGATCAATATTGTTGCAATTCTGGGAATTGTGGACCCACTAATTATTCAAGATTCTTCAAGGATAAGTGCCCCGATGCTTATAGTTACCCTAAGGATGATGCTACCAGCACTTTCACTTGCCCAGGAGGAACAACCAACTATAAGGTTGTCTTTTGCCCTTGAATTAGAATATGTACGTCGTACGTTACGTTGTATTGTGTTTTCTCACTCCAAATAAAAGACTATATGCAATCAGACGTGCGTCAATCTTCCATATCTACGGTGCAAGCACTGGTATATTAATCTGCTGATGAGGTTTCACCAAAAAAAAAAAAACTTGCTGATGAGGTTATATTAAATTCCCAACCTATGTTTACCTTATCGTGAAATATAAGAGTCAAATAACTAATTTAATTTATTAAGTTAGTTATTTATATAAAATTTGCGCTAATTTTCCAAAATATCTCTTTGATTCTGGTGGCACTGCTGCATGGGATCATTAAACCATAAATACGATGATTACATCATAAAATCAGACGAATGCTAAATAGCTTTTGCAAAATGTATATAAACAGGTTATGTATTCGAATCAATACTCTTATTTGAGTTTTAGAAAGTTAAGAAATTTATAATTCATGAAAAAGTTATAATATACTACTTCTTATCCTTAATATAAGAACTAGTTGACTAATTTGAGTAGATTAAATAAATGACTTAAGTTAGTTGTGTATTATGAACTGTAACTATTATTTGATAAAACCTTTAATATATATAATTACTATAAAAACTACCTTAAATAAATAAATAAATATGAGAGATGGTGAATTAGGATCTTATATTTATAACCAATTATTGAATGTCAAATTAGCTCTTATATTAACAATAGAATGTAAGAATTATTTTTTATGGAACAATAATATGAATTAGAACTATTCTCTTGGAATTCAGTCTCTGCGATTTTAGGTGTTGGTGAATTAAAAAATTGTTTTTGTTATCACATAGTTTTTAGTCGCTAAAGTAGTACTAGTTGTCAATACTTTAATTAAAAAGTTGTTGTCGTTTCATTGGTAGTGATCTTATATAATAATGGGAAAATCCCATATAAATACCTATTGAATTCTAAAATCCCAAATAAATCACTCTAATTTCACAAAAGACAAATAAGCCTACAGGTATTAAATCGGAATTTGCGAATTTTGACAAATTACCTCCATGCCCTTTTTCTCATTTCCTTATCTTCTCTCTCTTCGTCGTCTTTTTTACGGCAGAGACACAGCTTGTATGGAAAATTACTTTATGCCGTGGCTGCATCATTCTTTCAATGGATTTTGTTAGACATTGGAGACGCAATTGAAATATTTTAGGATAGAGAAGAGAGATTGCCATTGATTTTGGGAGCACACCATTCTACAACGGATCCTCTTCTTCTTCAAATAGTGGCCATTGTGAAACTTTGTTGCTTATATTTATGAATCAAAAGAACCGTGGGAACCAAAATATAACAACTATGAGTCATCTTCTTTAGAGAGAGAGAGAGAAGACACAGCTAGATCTTCTTTTTCCTCAGTCATGGTAGCACTAAATATAGTTACTGTCATAGAACATTCTGGTTTTTGGTAAATGTCATTAGTGCAGTTGTCAAACCCATTATAAATGTTGTCAATCATATTATTTTGTAATAGATTGACTTTTGAAGTCTGAATGACAAGAAAATATTATAGATATTAGTTTAATCTTAATGCTACCTTGTCATTTGAATATATTTAATGTAACTTCTGTCATAGGCTTGTTTTTTTTCGTAAATATTGTCATTTTAGTGGTCAATTCCATTACACATGTAGTAAATTATGAAAGTTATTGATATTATGTTTATTATGATGTTTTTCTAGTGTACTTGTATACTACCTTGTCAATACATTTTGACCCTTGTTTAATTCCCCTAAAGGCTAGGCTTAAAACAGGTTGCAAAACTTGCTATGGATGTAGTAATTTTCATTACGCAAGTTATCATTCCCATTACATGTTTAATAAAGTTGCCTGCCAATGAACTAAAATTGGATTGCAAATAATCAAGTTACAAGTCGCTTGATGGAAATGATAACTTGCATTATGCAAGTTGTCATTTTCGTTACTTGTTTTGTAAAATAATATGTAAATGACTTAAAACAGGTTGCACAAAAGCATTATGAGACTTGTAACTTGATTATTTGCAATCCAATTTTAGTTCATTTGCAGGCAACTTTATTAAACATGTAATGGGAATGATAACTTGCGTAATGAAAATTACTACATCCATAGCAAGTTTTGCAACCTGTTTTAAGCCTGGCCTTTTGGGGGAATTAAACAAGGGTCAAAATGTATTGACAAGGTAGTATACAAGTACACTAGAAAAACATCATAATAAACATAATATCAATAACTTTCATAATTTACTACATGTGTAATGGAATTGACCACTAAAATGACAATATTTACGAAAAAACAACAAGCCTATGACAGAAGTTACATTAAATATATTCAAATGACAAGGTAGCATTAAGATTAAACTAATATCTATAATATTTTCTTGTCATTCAGACTACAAAAGTCAATCTATTACAAAATAATATGATTGACAACATTTATAATGGGTTTGACAACTGCACTAATGACATTTACCAAAAACCAGAATGTTCTATGACAGTAACTATATTTAGTGCTACCATGACTGAGGAAAAAGAAGATCTAGCCGTGTCTTCTCTCTCTCTCTATCTCTAAAGAAGATGACTTATAGTTGTTATATTTTGGTTCCCACGGCTTCTTTTGATTCATAAATATAAGCAACAAAGTTTCGCAATGGCCGCTATTTGAAGAAGAAGAGGATCCGTTGTAAAATGGTGTGCTCCCAAAATCAATGGCGATCTCTCTTCTCGATCCTGAAATATTTCAACTGTGTCTCCAATGTCTAACAAAACCCATTGAAAGAATGATGCAGCCACGTCATAAAGTAATTTTCTATACAAGCTGTGTCTCTGCCGTAAAAAAGACGACGAAGAGAGAGAAGATAAGGAAATGAGAAAAAGGGCATGGAGGTAATTTGTCAAAATTCGCAAATTCCGATTTAATACCTGTAGGCTTATTTGTCTTTTGTGAAATTAGAGTGACTTATTTGGGATTTTAGAATTCAATAGGTATTTATATGGGATTTTCCCAATAATATATTGTTGCTCAAATTCTGGCGACGGACAGGAAAGATATTTTTTTTTTCAATATAAGGATAATTAGATCATTTTACCATTTCAAAATAGTTCATAAAAATTTTAAATTTCATAGAAATAAAATTTCGAGGAACCATTTTAGGATTATGATGTTTTGGTGGACCTTGTTGGCATACCTTTATCCTATGGTTTTCCTATGATTATTAATTAAAGATTCTAGAACCTGAAAATGGAGAGAAATTACTGTGTTTCAAAAATAGGTAGGCCAAGAAGGTGGCTTTTAATTATGTCCAAATGTTAGGTTAAAATCCAATCAAACAGTTTGCTCCATTCTTGCTCAATCAAGATTTTTTTTCTCCTTTTTGCAACTAGACAACTAGCACACACACACACACACACATATATATATATATATATAATACTATATTATTAATTAAAAATAGGACAAAGATGCATCCAACTACTTTTTCTTATTTTCCAAGTATACTCAGCACTCCGATTTTTTTTATAATGTATCCAGCACTATGACATATCTTAAATGTTGCATAATTCTCATATCTTATCATATTAGTTTGAGAAAAAATATATTAGGAAATGATTAAAATCATGATTTTGTTATTATCATAACCATTAACCACAAGATCCATCACACAATCTCAAGCTTAACCATAAGAAAAAAAGTTGCCCATAAGTTTCATGCAAGAAAATTAAACACAAAGAGGTAAAAAAAAAAAATTCATATTTATAAGTTAAACCTGAATAGCGATAACAAGTCAAATTTTCATATTTATAAGTGGAGTTGTGTCTTTTATAAGTCAACTTTTACAAAAATAAATTAATTTTTTTGGGTACCTCTACCCTGTATTCCTGCCTCAGAACTATATGTAATTTTGCCTAACAATAATTATTCCTTTGGTTCCTCCTTCTTCGTGTCATATACTGCCGGGGAAATATTACCATGAAATGGCTTCACCATGTTCCTTTTGGTCATTCATGGAAACTATGAAGAGTGTATTATTAAAAAATTATGCATAGGTATCTCGCTATTACAGAGGTTAGCGTTCTTGTTCAAGATACTGTCATATACTAAATATAGACATCTTTCTTAGTAAGGATTTAAATATTGATTCTTTATGTTATGAGAAACTAGTTTCTTCTGTTAGATCCAATCTTGTTAGTTAGCAAGAAGCTGTCGTTTACCCACATTGAAATGTATATAATTTATATTAAGTTGAATATTTTTCTTCCCTGGGCATTAGTGGATGAGCACTAAAAGATTGCTCAAATAGTAAAACCGATTATATTAAATAAAATTAATTTTTACTAATCGGGACTGTCCACTGCAAATTACTTTTTGCAGCACTACTAACGCACCGAATTCATGATCAATATAGTCATAATTATAAAGCTAAGTAATTAAGCAGCCTTCGTTATCTACAGTTGTCGATTCTTTGAATTGTTTAAAGTTGTAGTCATTATTCACTTCCATTTTTAAATGTTTAAAGAAGGGGTATTTCTGCATTAATTGGAAGACTTAACTATGTGAAGTGAAGGATGATTTAATAAAGAAATAAATATCTCATTATGTCCATGTGCATTAATGCCGATAAAATATTAACCTCAATTATGTGACTGACGTAAAACATCCTCTTTTTTTTTTTTCCCTTCCTTGTCTATGTTGTTTGTCTAACCGATCAACATAAATTTTGGACAAAATTACTACGTTTCTATACAACTATCCTCTACTAATTGATGCAAGTATCTAGCTACTCCTCCGATCATAAATGTAAAACCCCTTTTATAGTATAAATTATATTACAAAAAGAGTTTTATATTCAGGACTGGAGGAGTAATATAGAAAGTACCATCTATAGTAGTAGTTGTAATATTTTTGTTTGTGGTGATGGATTGTTTGCTATGATTATTGTTATCAAACTCACGAGTTCACTTTTTGAATTTAACGTTTTTACATAGGCTCATGCTAATGTTTACTACCTCTGTTCTTCATTATAAGATCTAATTTTTTGAATGAGTTTTTTCCTTTTTATATGATCCTCTTTGAGTTTATCTGAGTATTTAATGTAGTATTACCTATTTTACTCCTAATTTAATGTACTTAATATATTCTCCTTTTCATTTATCTCGCTATTACTCCCTTACGTTTATCCGTTTATATATAGGGGTATATTTGGAGAAAAAATTATATTTACTACATATTAATTACTTTTAACTAATTTTAACTATTTTTTTAAATTGTGTAATTTAATTAAAAAGATCTTATAATAAGGGACGAAGTATATTCTATTATGCTGCAAAGTTATACATACAGTACAATAAATGTTATTATTTTTCTTTCAACATTATTGATCAAAATAGACTTTAAAACTCCCAGAATTCTATTCAAGAGTGAAAGATCAGAATTTGATCTGTAAACTTTTGCAAGAAGCCAACCAACAAGAACATAGTAAAACAAGAGTTGAAATCATCAAAAACCAAAAGTCAACTAAAACTCCAGAAGTCTCTATGGTTTTATTACGCATCTGGTTCGAGTCAGCTAGCGAGTGAAATTATTTGCAAGTAACTCCCGCAAAATTTTTAGAGATTTATACATGTTCACTCTACAACAAAAATACAAATATTTGATGGTTATTTTTTTTTTATCATAATTAACGATTATAAACCATCAAATATGTAAGCATCGTATATTCACATGGTAAATAACCCTCAAATATTTGCAAAAATATTTGATGGTTTTAACAATAAATTAAAGCCGTCAAGTATTGTAACGTATTAATCATCTTCTTGTATTAAATACTTAACGATTACTGAAAATAACCATTAAGTGTTTGCCAATCAATACTTGATGATCATTGACAACAACTGTCAATATGGGTAAACAAATAAAAAAAATACATCTCAAGTTCCTTAATAATTTTTAATCTAATTGATTTTTGTGAACTTTAATTGAAATAATATATATTCTAATTCCATTTTTTTTACCACGCATGGATACAAAATTGACCTGAGTTAGAAATTAATGGGCACGGGCAGAAAGATAACCACTATCTACAGATTACCTCATTACCATCACATCATTATAACCACTATCTTTTTAATGTATACCACATCAATGGTTTGTAAAATATCCGCTGTGTTTTAATTTCTTTTTAATGCAAGGGAATATAATGATGGAGAATATAATGGAGTGTAATGCTGATTATCATGGGTTTGTTTGATACTACCTGCTGTACTTAATATAAGAGCTTATTTAATTTTTATTTTGATATTAAATATAAAATTTTAATTTATTTTGTTTCTTATATTTATTTATTTTTACAAGATAGTTCTTATAATAATAGTAGTTTTAATCAATATATTTGATTAGTAAAGATATTTTAGAAAAGACAACACCTATTTATTATAAATAATTAATTTAACTAATTTTTTTAATCTATTTAAATTAGTCAACTAGCTCTTATATTAAGAACCGAACGTAATATAACACTGGAAATATTGAAACAAAATTAATTTTTTATATTTATTATAGCGATCTTAAAAGTGAAAAGACCATAACCGCCTCACAAAATTTTTCCCCCCCTTTTTTCCTTCCATTCGATCTACCATAAAAATTATAGTTTCTTTCCCCTCTTCCCTTCAATCTTCCTTTCCCTAGCTGCCATAACATAATTAACCCCACCCACGCACACTCCGAAATTAATCAATTATAAAAAATAAAAAAAATACAAAACACAGAATCACATTGCGAACTAAAAAATAAATTTTTCATAAGACCACATTTGGAATAAATTCATGATGATGAAATCACAATGGGAGAGGAAGACAGGGGCGGGGCTGCTGCGTCTCACATATTTTGGTCTAATTAACGACCTTCAAATTTAGGTGGGAGGAAGATGAAGAAAATTTAGGTGGTGATCGATAAAGGCAAAGGGAGGAGTAAGAGCTAGTGGCAGCGATTTATAGGGATGAAAAGGGTGACAACGAAGGCAGAGAGGTGTCGGCGGTAGTTGACGCGGCCGACTACGAAGGCAGAGGGCGGAGGAAGGAGGCGATGAAGGTGAGGTAGAAGGAGAGGGAGCAATAATCACGAAGGTAAGAATTAAGGAATATGAATAAGGATATGAGTGTCTTTTAACATGTGATGTAATCCACATATTCATGAGTTTCAAACGTATTAAGGAGGGGAGGTAGTAGCACTTATTTTCAATATAAATTGCTTATTTATCTTTAATATCGTTTTGCAAGTGAAAAAAATGTAGAAAAACTAGAGTGAATGTCTAGTTATATCGCACGATTATCTTCATCCTCCTCGAGATGGTATTTTATGCACGATTAAGCAAATGGAAGATATTTTAGGGCAATATCGTGACTAGACTAGCACAATATCGAGCCCCACTTCCATGGCGTCAGGCCTGTTGCATCACTTTGATAACATCATCATCATCAAAAATTTCAGAACAACCCAGCCTGAGAAACCCTATATATACCCCACGTTGATATCTCTTTTCTTCACAAACCAGTCGCCTTTCCTTAAACCCTAGCTCAAAAAATGGCACTCATCATCAAAAGCCACCTCCTGGTTTTACTATTCCTTCCAGCTCTCATCAACTTCACCTTCACCCAGGCCGCATGGTTTAAGGTCACAAACAGTTGCCCCTACACGGTGTGGGCGGCTGCCATCCCTGTAGGAGGAGGCCGACAGTTGAACCCCGGCGAGAGGTGGAGCTTCGGCATAGCATCAGGAACTGGCGATGCTCGCATATGGGGCCGAACCAACTGCAACTTTGACTGGTCGGGACGTGGGCACTGCGAGACCGGTGATTGTGGAGGCCAGCTCAATTGCCAACTCTCCGGCCAACCACCGGCCACCCTGGCGGAGTTCTCACTTAACACATGGAATAATATGGACTTCTATGATATCTCAGTGATAGATGGCTTCAATGTTCCGATGGAGTTCAGTCCAACCTCTAATTGCCCTCGCCTCCGATGCTACGGCGATCAGTGCCCTGATGCTTATCTTGACCCAGAGGACAATACTAAAACTCATGGTTGCCAATCAGGAACCAACTATAGGGTCGTCTTTTGCCCTTAAGATTAGATGTAAGTATTTAAAGTAGTATGTTTTCATATTACTACCTTCAAATAAGGCAGTAAATGTAATGAGATTCATTCTCAGAACATCTGCCCACATAGGATGTCTTTATTGCTATTGTGGTCGTCTTGTCGTCATAGCTCCTTTGACCCCTCGAGCTTCCACATAAGTAGTATTTTTATGCTAAACTCTTATGCAACCTTTCGGTTATCACTACATGGAGTGATAATACGGGAACTCACATGTTGTGGATTGGCTCGTGACAGATGTATGTTTGTAGATGAGTTGGGTTTTAGCTAACCCTAACTTGTCTTGATGAGTTGGTGGTAGTACTATTGAGAATATCTACCTACATGTGAACTTGTATCACTGAAAATATATTCACTCCATCCCTCAGGAGCAATCTCTTTCATATAGTGGTTGTCCTTAAATATAAGAAACAAACCCTTCTTGTCTAAAATTTTAAACTTATCTTTTCACTTTTATTTTTATTAAATATATGCCACTTATTATCTATTTGCACTAAATTTTTACTCATTATCTCTCATGTACTCACTTTATAAACAAAGGCATAATTTAAAATATATATATTTTACATATTTATTGCTTTTAATTAAATTTAACATTATGAAGATTTTGAAAGTTATTTCTTATAATAAGGGACGGAAGAAGTAATAAATTCTCAGCTTATGAGTAATATAATTGGGCTTAATTAATGATATATGTGTGTATCCATAAACTTGGATTGATGTCTTTATTTTTATTGTGGTCGTCTTGTCGTGATAGCTTCTTTGACCCCTTAGGCTTCTACGTAAGTAGTATTTTTACGGTAAATTCTTATGCAATCCTTCAGTTATCAGTGTGTGGGGTGATAATATAGACCAATTCATGGGTTGTGGGTTTGTTTGTGACAAGTTGAACCTATATAGCGTAGGTTAAAAGGTTTGTTTGTATGCCGGTTGGCTTTTAGCCAACCTTAACCTGCTTTGGTGAGTTGACCTGTCAACAATTATTTATTTTTTAAAAATTTTTCCTTATGCAATATAAAAATATATAATGAAATTTTTGTTTCCCTTTCAAATACTTGGTTGAAAGCACCAAATAATTGATATAGACATTTTTTAGTTTTTTTTAAATAAGACATAACATATAATACTACCTCCGGTCCTTAATTAATATAAGACTTCATTTGAATTTTATTTTGGTTCTAAATATAAGACTCCAATTCATTTTGTTTCTCATATTTATGTATTTTTTTTTTTGGCTCATCACAATTCGTTTCAGAGTTTCAAAGGCGTAATCTAATTATTTCAAATCTTAGCTATCCTCTTTCAATTCTATCCAAACATGTGGACGGATCACACAAGCAGGATAATTTTTTTAAATTGATGTGAATTTTTTACACTACCCAGACAAAGAATTTTTAATTTTAAATGTGAGATTTTATATATAAATTCAAATCACGTTACCCAAAAGAATTTATATGAATGCATCATCGCCGATTCATTGAACATGTGACTTTTTTTTAAATAAGAAAGCTTTTATGCCCAGGGCATAAATATGAAACAGTTATTTCCTTCATTCTTTCAAAAACCTGGCGAAAAAGAAAACATATGATTACTAGAGTGGATAATAGGGCATAAAATCCATGATATACTGCAACATTTCCAAACCACATATACAGTATAGCTCATTCATCAAATTTTATACGACGAATACAATGTTTCCAGTTGCATGATAAAAGAGAGAAAATATAGTCAGCGTCTTAGCCAAAAACCAAATCACATACACTAATTATGTGGTTTCTTTTGTGAATCCTAAGCTTCTAATCCTTATAACAAACAAATGCATTATAGAATGAAATAGCTTGAAATATCCATAATTGAGCATAAAAACAAAACAAAATGAGGGACTGTAAAAGCAAGTTTTTAGCAAAACGAGCACAACTCAATTGATAAGATTAAATAATACTACTTTCGGTCTTTGATATAAGAGCTAGTTGATTAATTTCAGTAGATTAAAAAAGCTAGCTAAGTTAGTTATTTGTAATAAATAAGTGTTGTCTTTCCTAAAATATCCTTACTAATAAAGTGTATTGGCTAAAACTACTATTATTATAAAGACTACCTTGAGAAAAATTAGATAAATATGAGAGATAAAGTAGATTGTGATCTTATATTTAAGACCGGAAATAGTATCTCGTTATTAAAGAACTTACTTTTAAATGTTCTAAATTCATGTTAACCAAATCCAAAAGAACATTCCCAACAAGGAGGAGTCAAAAGAGAGCGCAACATGGTGGCCATACATAACAAAATTAAAAATTGAATACATCAGATCATCCAATTCAGAAACTACTAGGTTCGGACTACTGAGCATATACTGGACAACCCTAAGTGTTAGCTAAGATTTCCTCCAAATGCTCTCTCAACCTCTTTATTCACTCACAGTTCAAGCTGCATGAGGAGCTGAAGACCGAAGATCCCCTTCTGGGTAAATTGCCGCCCACGCAGGTATACAAGAAGCAAAAGCATTTTCAGCACCAAGCTCGCAAGTCTCGCAAGAATTGAAGCACCAAAACTATGATGCTCCTACAAATTTGTCCAGAGCAGATGTGTCTAAGCCTGCAAATTCCTTTACAGCTGCAGCCACAGAGAATCCAAGCTTTACAGCGTCATCATTGCCTGGTGCCTAGATGATAATTCCGAATTAGCTGCAATGTTTCAGTACAGTGCATAACAGCTCAGGCAAAGGCTTAAGAACCTTTTACCTCAATGTTAAGGGGAAGGACAGGGTCATGGAGTGAGAGCCTGAGAAGGAACCATCCGCCATAGCCAGAAACTCGGACCTAATTCATAACCAGAATAAGGGGAGACAAGATGAAATTATATTGAAAACATGATAAGAATACATAAACCAATTAGAGTAGGTAGGCTATTTTTATACTGGATTTGTATTTCATGGTTTCCCATTTCGATATTGAGATGCCTTTTTCGTAAACGCTTTGCAAAAATTCATTTTAATTACTGCCAACAGATTCAAATCTATCTACAAATGAGGTCAAGCATACCCCTTCATAGTTTACAGGTGCCTTCCGTAGCTTTGGATCTGCGCTAATAGAGTTCTCCAAGTGCTTCAGCACAGCTTCTCCATAATCCCGAAATGATCTGAAAACTCTAGCTTCTAAGTGAGTTCACAACATCAGAATACAGGTGCACGCGAACAGAGTCTATATACAGCAACTTACCCTCCCTTAAGGTCCGGATGATTTTGGTTGATCTTTAGTCTCAGTTCCACAGCACAAGCTGGTTCCTGGAGTCCTTCTATTAAATCAGTCAAAACCTTGCTTCCCTCACCCTTTCCTGAAGCTCTTGCCGAGGCAAGTTTGTTTAAGATCTTGACCTGCATATCACAAGACCAACCGTCATTTCTGTCCTCACAAGACATTTTTTCCTTGGCTTAGCATGCGATTTGCTATTATAATTCATCAAGTATTCAGATAATTTAGTTCTCTTCAATTTCTTCAATTTAATCTTTACAGCCTTGCTTTGCTTAAAATGCAATGTGCCAAGGATATATGTAATAAGAATCGAGGCAAATTAATACGTTTTAGGACCAAAATGAGAGCGTACTCAATAGTCAATGATTGACTAGATGACACAACTTTAATAAAAGCCTACCATGAGGTATGCGCCATCATCAAGCCTGTGATTCTCCTTGAGAGCTCCATGTCCACTGGTTTCAATTGCCAGGTGTGACTCCTCGCCAATTGAATTCTGTCAGAAATATTGCTTCATGAGGCAGCTATCTAGCTTATTACATAGAAATCAGAGATTCCATGTCAAAGCATGCAGAGGTAAAATAAATAAATAAATAAAGAATGACGAATATAAAGAATATAAATTTCTTCTGTGCATAACTTCAGTTTCCGTTTTATCTACTTGTCAATGAGCAGCAATAACTAGGTAGGATGCGTACTAGGATTCATTGTCGAATAAATTCAATTAAAATTTATGACGTTCAAATCTCAAACAATGGTGAAGTATTCTTGATATGTAATTATGAACTATGATAAGATTTGGTTAAATTTATTACTTATGTGGATTTTTATCAGGATTTATTTATATTAGTGAGATTTGGATAAGATTAGTAGATTTATTTATTCAGATTTATGCCAATAAATAAATGCAGCACACGGACCTGATTTGCCCTGCAATAAGATTCATATTTTCCCAGATTATTCTCTTACTCTCAAACCCATGTTTTCTCGACATCTCTCTTTTCTCTCTCTTTCATGATCAAATTCCATAACAATTCCGCTCCAACGATAGGGTTGCCTCACATGACAAAAATCATCCATATTATCCATGGAAAAGTAGAACTTCTCATCTCACCAGTCGAATAGCTTCATCAATCACATTCTTGTAGCCCCTCTTGAACCGATGATGCTTCCCACCTTAACAGAAAGTGCAGTTAGCATGTTACTGACACCATTTAAAAGCAAAAGTACTTTGAAATTCAAAATGAAGCAAGGACAGGTTTGGATTATTCATTCCATAAGTGTTTTTTTGAAGGCAAAAGTACTTTGAAATTCAACTAACAAAGAATAGGTCCGACTTATTCTAACACCAAGTCACCAAGGGGACCGTCAGAGGCTAAAGATCATGCCCAAATTAAATTGGTTCATACCAAGCTTCTTCTCAATAAATGAGGTGAGGCCATCAGACGTCACACTGTCTGTGACAATTGTTGTTCCAGGATGCTAGGGAAAATGATAAAAGGAAAAGAATTAAGTCAGCCAAAATATTTACACAAGTCTCAGATTACAAGTACTGGGGCAGAGATAGCTAAGGCAAAAGGTCATACTTCCTCCAGAACAATAGCTGACATTAAAGCAATCAAGCGATTCCGGTTGAATTCACGGCCAGTGGAGTCCACAGCGGCAGACCTAGATGAAAGTGATAGATGTTGATTTTTTTATAAAAAAAATAATAAGCACATGAATGAAATAAATAAGAAAGATCTTTACCTGTCAACATCCGTATCAAAGATAATTCCAAGGTCAGCTTTATTATCAAGAACCGCCTGTGTTATAGCTTTCATTGCTGTCTTATCTTCTGGGTTAGGGATATGATTTGGAAACAAGCCTGAACACAAAACATTGAGTTAAATTTTGACTACAATACACAGCTCAAATCAATCCCCAAGAGATAGATATTACCATCTGGCTCCAAAAATTGACTTCCAGTAGTAATTGCACCCAGTGGTTCAAGAACTTTTGCCTGATTAATTATTGATGAAATGTATGAATTTCTTATGTGGATGTTATGCATAAGATAAAAGGAATTTATGTGGATGCTATGCATAAGATTCAAGCTAAGTGGTCATAATGGAGGAAGGCAATGAGAGCCATTTATGACTGCAATGTACTTCCTAAGCTTAAAGGAAGTTTTATTTAATAGCTATAAAGTTAGCAACGTTATATGGCAGTGAATATTGGGCATTAAAAGGATAACAAGATCAAAAAAATTAAGGTAGTGGAGAAAAGGATGTTAAGATAGATGTACAATCATACAAGAAAAGACAAGGTCCACAATGACTGCTTACAAAGAAAAGTTGGCATGGCATCTGTACCAAAAAAGATGGAAAGAAATCGTTTAAGGTGGTTTAAACATGTGCAAAGAAGCGTGATAGTCAGTGAGGAAAGTTGAGCTAATAGCTTTTAGCCTTATGAAAAGACGTAGAAGGAGATTGGAAAGAATACCAAAGAAATCTCTTGGTGAAAGGTATATATGAAGAGTTGATTTTTGATAGAGCATAATGATGTAATGTAATCCATATAGCCAACTTCATTTAACAAGATAAGGTTTGTTGTGTTGTTTTTAGCCCTCCTATTGTTTCGTCTGATTTCACTTTGCCAATCTGAGGCTTAGGAGTAACGCAGTTAGTGCGTCGCAAGAGCAGTGATTGTTGCGATCCAACATCCACCCCTTGTCTTCCTCCCGTCAGATTTCAAAAAAGATTGTGTGTGAATGTCATAGGCACTTCTAAACACTATCAATTTGTCCGTAGAAAACTACATTTTTGTTAATGGTTTAATGAGTATGTATTTTGTTCCTTTAGTTTGCAAGTTCATTTTGATGGATCTTTCTGACATAAATGCCTTAATACTCAAAATATTATTTGAAAAAGAACAAGGAGCTAATAAAGACCATTTACCGCAAAAAATCCTCCTGCTCCGTTGCCTGCATCCACAACTATGTGGAATCCCTCCAATGGCTTCTCTGTGGATTGATAATATCATGCGATAGTTAGTGAACAATACATATAGGGAGAAAAAATTGGCAAACCAGAGAAGTACTTTACAACACTATAAAGAGTCTCTAGAGGCAAAGAGTCTCTTTTCTTATCGCCACTTCATTTAAGAACTTAATATCTATATCTCCTAAATATACTTACTGTCATGCAGTATTTCAGGGAATTCATACCTACATTTCCAGCCGCTTTACGAACTGCCTTCACCAAATCAGATGTATACACAGCCATGTAATCAACTTTCTTAATGGATTTTGAAGCCTTTCCCTCCGTATTCATCAAACTCTCTTTTGTAAATTTTGTGTATATGTCTGCAGCTCGGTCTAAGATGTCTGTAATGTCAGCCTTCCCAAGCCCACCAGAATTTGTGAAAAATTTAAATCCATTCCTGTTGAAAGGCAGATGACTTGCTGTTCATAAACATGCAAATGTATAATCAGTGGATGTAATAATATTAAAAGGTGATGTGTACATGAAACTACTTTAGTTACCACAATCCAGATAGAAATATACTCTAGAATGTAGTTTGCACCACACACACAGAGTAGTTAACAGGAAAGTGTCAAATCATGCTTGCAGAGTTTGTATTAAATATTCAACCTAACAGCTTGAGTTCTTGTCATGAACTAAAAGTCTGTCTTACCATAGTTAATTTTTGTAAGTTTTTAAAAGCTTAACTATTTTTCCTCTTCCTTATTTTCCTTTTGGTGTCAGATCCTTGTTCGTAACCGTCAAAACTTCAACAGAGAGGCAGATGCTGCTGGCTGTGCATCTCCACACTTCAAGCCAAAAAGGATTTCAAGCAACAAAGCATGTTAAAGGTTCTTATGGCATTCCTGCGATTCTGTCTGACAACTCAAACTTTTATGTTTGATGGTTCCTAAACAATAGGACAAGATTTCCATTACCTTGTCCAAAGTTTTAAAAAGTTGAAGAAGATTAAATGCACGTAATTGATTGGGGTATTTCGGGAACATAATATTTATTTATTACAAATAACTAATTTAATTAATGTTGCTCTCATATTAAGGATTGACGGCAGTATTAACTAAGGGGGAGATAGTATTGTGCATATGTTGTTAACTCAGTTACCGAAATGCAGACGCAGGCACAAAGCGTTTTCATAAGCTGCAAACTCAATGGGGCATTCCAAAGTTCATCGACCTCCAGTCGTTCAAGGAGCCTTCAAATGGATTTTTGATGGGGGATGCCTGCGTTTTGGGAGCCAAAATCTTTGTGATCAAGCCTCCTTCCAAACAAGAATGCGTGTCAATGGTAGAAGAACCTCCTCTTCTTTGTTATAGGTGGAAATTCGACAATTTTTCGAGAGCTAATTTGGAAAAGTACGAGTCCGCACTTTTCTTTGCTGGAGACTACAAATGGTATGAAACACTAATGCTTCCTAATCTCTTGGCCAATCGCCTACTAACGTTTTTGATGGAATATTGGTTATTATATGCTCGAGTTTGAGTCCCTAATGTGCTTTCTCCTAATATTTTCTTATTTTGGGTAATGTGCCAATCTTCAAAATGTGATTTTTTTTAAATTAAATTTTAAGTGATATTGCGATATCTGGCGATGATAAAATGGTGTAATTATGAATCTTTAACAATTTTTCAAAGAAATTAAATCGGCATACGTACCGCGCAATTTCATCTGCATAAAATATTAAAATATCACTCATTTCATATGAAACATAATTATGAAGAGAAGATTGAGGTATGTTGGTGCCTTATAAAAGAGTATAAGATTAGAGGGAGCTAATCCAAGCCCTTATTGATTTAATCCTTACCCCAAAAAAAAAAAACAAGAGGTTAAATGATATAGGTCCTCTTCTCATGAGTTTAAAAAAGTTCTGGGATTTGCCTGCCATCCCTTAAAGAAGGATTTACTTACTTACCCTTAATGAGATTTGTTGTCTCTTTTTGTTGATTAATAAAAGTTACATGATCTTCATAATTCCTTTTCCTAAATTACATTTTAAATGCATGAAATATCTTATTTTGGTATTATTGCTGCAGGAAACTCGTTGTGTACCCTAATGGGATATATGAGGGCAAAGGCAATAGTGTCTCACTGTTTCTGACCATAGACACCTCGTCAATTCCACCCAACACTAAATTATATGTGCGCTGCATTTTGCGTGTCAAGGACCAAATCAAGGGGCGCCATGCCGAAACAAAATGTGAGGTCCACAACTAAATAAATTTTGTTTTATACTATCTCCGGTTCTTAATACAATAGTTATATAATTAATTTGAGAATATTAAAAAAATTAGTTAAATTAGTTATTTGTCAGAACTATGTATTTATCTTCTTAAACTATCATCTTTAATTATATACATTACATCGTTAGAATCATTTCTTGATAAGAATCTTTTTTAATCGATAAGAATATTTTAGGAAAAGCTAGTAAATAAAGTGAATTAAGGTTTTATCTTTAGAATTAAATCCAACCCTCAAACTAGTTTTTATATTAATAATCAGAGAAGTAGCGTTGATATTTTTAGTAAAGAATATTTTAGTAAAGTTTCTTTTTAAATATTTTATTGATAAAAAGGGTCTGATAATTTTTTATACACACAAATCACTGTTATTCTACAGAGTACTGGCGCTCTAATTTAGGTTATCCTTATCAATAAAACTTTTGACATGTAGGAGATTTTTAAATCAAATTTCTCTAAAAATTTACAGAGTCGCATGATGTATGTTATTTTAATTTAATAGTTCAAATTTATTGTGGGGACTGCTGGTAAAAAAAGAAATTATTGTGGGGACATGATGTAACCATATTTAATGAAAAATTTGTAAGCGATTAATTTAAATTGACTTAATGGTTATGATATTTTTATATCATTTTAAAAATTTTATATGTATTTTTGTACAAAAAAAACTTATGATGTCGTATACCTATAGCCAAATACCTTATGAAAAATAATTCAGAATATCTTTAAATTATTTTAGACTTGAAATTAATATGGGAAAACCATATTGAAGGTACCTATACTTTCTCTCAATTTTTAATTTGGTACCTATGTGTTTTTTTCCCTTTAATTAAACATTTAATTTTATCTTTTTTAGCAACATTAGCTCTTATAACTTTGTTCTATTGATATTTTTAGTCTCTACATAAGGATTAATGATGTTAATAGAGGAAAAATAAAGATTTAGTTAAGAACAAAAAACACATAGGTACCAAATTGAAAATTGAAAAAAAGTATAAGTACCTCTAATATGGTTTTCCCAATTAATATCTACCTGTTTTTTAGAGCTTTAAAAGTCAAAGTCAATATAAATTTGTTGCGTTGTCTACCCCTTTGAAATAGACTTCATTAAATGTGCGGGTAAGGGGGCGAAAGACGGTGCATAATAAATGGATGGTGGAGATTGAATCTGACGTGAACGAGGAATCCACATGCTCAAATCATGGGTGGCGATTCTGTGCTGCCGCCAACAGAGTGCTCCTTTTCAAAACTAGCCCTCCGATTGATCATTGGATAGCTATTATTGAATGCCAAGACATATTCCTGCCCCTCTCACCGGAAAGCAGGCAAGAACCTCTGCTTTTATGGCTGGGCGCATAACTGCTTTTCACGCTATTTATATTCATTTTATTTAATTATTTAATTATTTTTTTACCAGATTACTCCTTCCGTTCCTTATTATAAGAGACAAATAACTGAATTATGTTGATAAAAAAAGTAGTTAAAATTAGTTAAGAGCAATCAATGTGTAAAAAATATAATCTTTTTTCCAAAAATGCCCTCATTAATAAGGAGAAAGAGCATGAGAGAGAACAATTAAATTATTGAAAGAAAGAGAAGTGGGAGGGAGAGAGAGTGTGAATTAGAGACAATAAATATGGATAAAATAGGAAATCAATACAAAAAAGTAGAGACAACTTTTAAGTCTCTTATATATAGGAACATGCCATAAGCATCAAATGTCTCTTATAATAAGGAACGGATGGAGTATTTAATTATTGATAAAGACGTAGATTATGGCAGATTATTAGGCCACATTTTCTGTGGCTCTAATTTTATTATTATAATGTATGGAATTTGGTTTGAGGATTGAGTGATTTTGTGCGTAATTTCGGTGTTAGTTAGTGTAGATTTTTTAATAATTATAAATTAAAACTCATTACGTTTTGTTGTCAAAATATTTTTTTGATGCATTGGAAAATTTTGTCAAAATATTTTATTAAACATTAAAAATTACGTCATTGGACAAAGGTTTTTTTTTAATAAAACAAATTTGAAATAACTAAGTTTTATTTTTGTATTGAAATATTTTAAACACTAAGAAATAAGTTCTTCATTATACAAAACAGTAGGCTGAATTTTTCAATTTTTCCACTCTGTCTAACAATAAATAATTATTCATTCCTATAAGCACTCTTTGATCCCAGATGCTTGCTTTGGTCCTGATGAAGAGAACATATGTTTAGGTCCAAATATTCTTTCCTTTTTAAAATTACCTTTAGGTTTAATTTTTAACATGTGAAATTAAAATAATTTTTTACGTTTTATAAGTTAAGGTGGTAGATATTTATTTTAAACCTTAAAAATAATTCAATTGTGATCATCACATGATGGCAAGAAAATTAGAACCATAAAATTTTTTAAAGTATTCAAAGCACTTGAAAATTTTTTCTAAGAGTATTCGATGAACCTTAATCTTTGCAATTATTTAAATTGATATTTACAATTTATTTTTACTAAAAATTTGTAAGACCTGATTTTCATTAAATTTATTATTTATATATTATTGTAAAACTACAAGAAATAAGGAGAATGAAGAGTAGAAAAGAAAGCAAGAGATAGAGAAGACAATGGCCTTTTCTCATTCACTTTGGTTCAAGGTACAAATGCCTCATGTATGCCCTCTATTTATAGGCCTCCAAGCATTGAAGTCCTATACTAAGGTTACAAAGGAATAAAGAACATCATAATAGCATTAACAATAAGAAACTCCTCCCAAAACATTCATTAGGGAGGTTATGTAGTTTATGACACTTGAAGGTGAGGAATCCTATGAGAATTCTAAGGGTTAGGGGTTATGGACATCCACTCATGCAATATTCATAACACTCCCCCTTGGATGTCCATAATGAGTATTGTGCCTCATTAAAACCTTACTAGGAAAAACCCATTGGGACAAAAACCCAGTGAAGGAAAAAGAGTACACAATATTTACTCCCCCTAATGATAACATCATTTTAAGTCTTTAAGCCTGCGCATTCCAATACCATACACTAACTTCTCTAATGTTCTAGTCGGCAGTGTCTTGGTAAACAAATCAGCAAGGTTGTCACATGAGCGAATTTGTTGAACATCTATATCACCACTTTTCAAAAGATCATGAGTGAAAAAGAACTTTGGAGAAATATGTTTTGTTCTGTCTCCTTTGATATATCCTCCATTTAATTGAGCTATGCATGCTGTATTGTCTTCATATAATACTGTTGGAATCTTCTGTTCAAGGGAAAAACCACACATTTTTTGAATATGTTGAGTCACTGACCTCAGCCAAACGCATTCTCGACTTGCCTCATGAATTGCAATTATTTCCGCATGATTTGATGAGGTAGCTGATAAAGTTTGTTTTGTTGAACGCCATGAGATCGCTGTACCTCCACAAATAAATAAATATCCTGTTTGAGACTTGCCTTTATGTGGATCTGATAGAAATCCTGCATCTGCATAGCCAATTAATTGTGATTCTGATTCATTAGAGTAAAATAATCCCATATCAATTGTCCCTCGAAGATATCGAAATATATGCTTAATTCCATTCCAATGCCTTCTTGTTGGGAAAGAACTAAATCTTGCCAATAAACTAACAGCAAATGCAATATCAGGTCGTGTTGAATTAGCAAGATACATTAATGCACCTATGGCACTGAGATATGGTACTTCAGGACCAAGAAGTTCTTCCTCATCTTCTTGAGGACGAAAAGGATCTTTATCCTTATCCAGTGATCTTACAACCATAGGAGTAGATAACGGATGTGCCTTATCCATGTAAAATCGCTTTAATACTTTTTCAATATAAGTTGATTGATGGAGGAAAATTCCATTTGCCAAGTGCTCAATTTGCAAGCCAAGGCAAAACTTTGTTCTTCCAAGATCTTTCATTTCAAATTCTTTCTTTAAACAATCAACTGCTTTTTGAAGCTCTTCAGGAGTTCCAATTATATTTAAATCATCCACATAGACAGCAATTATAACAAACTCTGATCCATTTCTTTTTATAAAAACACATGGGCAAATTGGATCATTTTTATAACCTTCTCTCAACAAATATTCACTAAGTCGGTTATACCACATTCTTCCAGATTGTTTTAATCCATATAAGGATTTATGCAAACGAATTGCATAATTTTCTCGAGAATTCTTACATGCCTCTGGCAATTTAAATCCTTCAGGGATTTTCATATAAATCTCAGTATCTAAAGAACCATATAAATATGCCGTAACAACATCCATTAAACGCATTTCAAGTTTTCTATGGACTGCCAAACTAATTATATATCTTAAAGTGATTGCATCCACCACAGGAGAATATGTCTCTTCATAATCAATACCAGGTCTTTGTGAAAATCCTTGTGCTACAAGCCGTGCTTTATATCTAACAATCTCATTTTTCTCATTTCGTTTGCGCACGAAGACCCATCTGTATCCAACTGGTTTCACACCATTTGGTATATGGACTACAGGTCCAAAAACTTCACGCTTTGAAAGTGAATTTAACTCTGCTTGAATTGCATCTTTCCATTTTGGCCAATCATCTCTATGTCTACATTCTTCAACTGATGTAGGTTCAAGATCCTCATGTTGATTAATTATTTCAACAGCAACATTATATGAAAAATATTGTCAACAACTGTGTTCTCTCGGTTCCATCTTTTTCCTGTAGTAACATAACTTATTGAGATCTCTTCATTATTTTCAGGTACCTGAGCCTCCTCTGAGGTCTTTTGATTAGTTATGTTTCGGTCCTCTCCTATAGGACTTGCCTCCTCAATTTGACTATCATGACCATCATGATTATTTGCTCCTTTTTTCTTTCTAGGAGTTTTATCTTTGGAACCGATTGGTCTACCCCGCTTCAGGCGTGGTTTGGTTTCACTTGCGCTTTCTAGTTGTCCTGCTGGGACATCAATTCTAATTGGAGCATTTTCAGCTGGAATGTGAGATTTAGTAATTCTCTTAGGATCAGTGAATGCATTTGGCAGTTGATTTGCAATATTTTGCAAATGAATTATTCTTTGAACTTCAAGTTCACATTGTTGTGTACGAGGATCTAGATGAGATAATGATAATGCTTTCCATATGATTTCTTTATCCAGCTGCTTATTATCTCCCCCTAATATTGGAAAAATTGTCTCATCAAAATGACAATCGTCAAAACGTGCTGTAAACAAATCTCCTGTTAATGGTTCTAAATACTTAATTATAGAAGGAGATTCATAGCCAACATATATCCCTAACCTTCTTTGAGGTCCCATCTTTGTGCGTTGTGGTGGAGCAATAGGGACAAATACCGCACATCCAAAAATTCTAAGATGGGAAATATTTGGCTCTCGACCAAAAGTCAATTGTAACGGGGAGAATTCATGATAACTTGTTGGCCTGATGCGTATAATTGCTGCTGCATGCAGAATTGCATGTCCCCAAGCTGAAATAGGAAGTTTTGTTCTCAAAAGCATTGGTCTAGCAATCAATTGGAGGCGTTTAATAAATGACTCTGCTAGGCCATTTTGAGTGTGGACATAAGCAACAGATTTTTCTACTGTTATTCCAGTTGCCATGCAATAATCATTAAAAACTTGAGATGAAAACTCACTAGCGTTATCAAGACGAATTGTCTTAATTGCATGGTCTGGAAATTGTGCTCTTAATCGAATTATTTGAGCAAGTAATCTAGCAAATGCTAAATTACGTGTTGATAACAAACACACATGGGACCATCTTGTAGATGCATCTATTAAAACCATAAAATATTTGAATGGTCCACATGGTGGATGGATAGGTCCACATATATCTCCTTGGATACGCTCTAGAAATGCAGGAGATTCAACTCCTATTTTTGTCAATGAAGGCCTTACAATTAATTTGCCTTGAGAACAAGCAGCACATGAAAATTCTTTAAATTGAAGAATCTTCTGGCTCTTCAATGGGTGTCCATGTGAATTTTCAATAATTCTTCGCATCATAGTTGATCCGGGATGGCCTAACCGATCATGCCAAACAATAAACGTATCTTTATCAGTAAACTTCTGGTTTACCGTAGCATTTGTTTCAATTGTACTAATATTTGTATAGTACAAACCAGAAGATAATGTCGGTAATTCTTCCATGACATATTTTTCTCCATTTCTTACCATTGTAACATGCAAATATTCAATGTTCTTCTCATTTATAGTCTCAATATGATATCCATTTTGGCGAATATCTTTAAAACTTAATAAATTTCTTTGAGACTTCGAGGAATATAAAGCATCATTAATAACAAATTTTGTTCCTCTGGGTAATATTATAATTGCTCTTCCGGAGCCTTCAATTAGTTTTGTATTACCCGCTATAGTATTGACGCTTGCACTATTTATCGTAAGATGAGAAAAATATTTTCTATCTTTGAGTATGGTGTGTGTTGTAGCACTATCTATCAGGCATATATCTTCATTCTTGTGCCCAACAAAAGGAAGAGAAACATCCATATTCTTCACCAAAAAAAAAAACATTCATTAATATAAATTCGAAGTACATCATGATTAATAATACTCTTAAAAAAAAGAGAAATAAATAAACATAAACTAAATTAAAAAGCATAAATAAAGCAAACTAAAATTATCCAAATTCTTCTAATCATGATTCTCAAAGAAATCAGCCACATCCAAATGTGCCATAGCATCAAGGCCATTAACATCATCTAGCTCATTGATATTATCATTTTTGTATGCAAAATTTGCCTCCACATCATCACTTTGAAAAGTCAAATTTGCTTCCACATTATTTGAACTTCTTTTTATAGAAGCCTGATAAAGTTTTGCTAGATGCTCAGGCGTACGACAGGTACGTGACCAATGTCCTTTCATGCCACACCGGTAACATTGATTTTCAACAACTCTTGAAGGGCCATTCTTATCTTTTTTCTGCCCATCCCCAAGTTTCTTCTTTTGGTGGGTATTTGGGTTATAATTGTTGCTTCCCCCACCATAATGACGGTAATTTGTGCGTCCCCTACCACGACCACGGTCTCGGCCACGACCACGACCACGACCGCGTCCACGTGTATGATGATTATTGCGTACAGTCACATTCGCTTCAGGGAATGGAGCTGATCCAGTGGGACGGATCTCATGATTTTTCATTAATAGCTCGTTATTTTGTTCAGCCACAAGAAGACATGAGATCAATTCAGAATATTTCTTAAAACCCTTTTCACGATATTGCTGCTGCAGGAGCACATTTGAAGCATGAAAAGTTGAAAATGTTTTTTCTAATAAGTCCTCATCTGTTATTTTCTCACCACATAATTTCAATTGAGAACTTATCTTGAAAACTGCTGAATTATATTCAGTCACAGATTTAAAATCTTGGAGCCTCAAATGCATCCATTCATAACGAGCTTTAGGCAAAATTACCGTTTTTTGATGATCATACCTTTCTTTTAAATTATTCCACAATTCTAACGGGTCTTTTACCGTCAGGTATTCAGCTTTCAACCCTTCATGCAAATGGTGGCGTAGGAAAATCATAGCCTTAGCCTTGTCTTGGCTAGTTGCTTCATTTCCAGGTAAAATAGTACTTCCTAGACCTTTGGCATCTAGGTGGATTTCAGCATCTAAGACCCAAGACAAATAGTTTTTTCCAGTGATATCAAGAGCCGTAAACTCGAGTTTGGTAAGATTGGCCATGGATCAAACTAAAATGATAATAACAAAAATTAGAATTATAATAAAATTGATGCACACTGAAACACAATAAATAAAATATTAGGATTCAAAAGTCACCCATAAATAAATTATTCTTTAAAATTATAAACAAAATAAATGAATAAATAAACAATGACAAATAAACATATATGAGGGGAAAAAAATAAACAACACAAATAATTAGTTACAATAATAATATAGAGACAATGTATATATAAATATATATAGGGGGAAGGGGGTAATGTAAATGCGGTAATATAAATAAATATATAAATATTACAATAGACTAACTAATATATAATAAAAATTAAACTAAAAATAAAAATAAAAATAATGCTACAGTGAGATAAACGAAATATAAATTGATAAATAATGAATAAACAACATATAAATTATTAGGCCTTATTATAAATAAATTATATAAACAACATATATAAACAACATAAATAAATACGAACAAATAGAATGATAGGAAAAAATATATATATATATAAACAGTGTAAATTATATATATATATATATGAGAGTTAGTGCAATATAGATAAAACAACAGTAAATATATATATATATATATGTATGTATATAAGGGTTAGTACAATATAGATAAAACAACATGGGACACTGTAAATTATATGTATATGAGAGTTAGTACAACACAGATAAAATAATGTAAAATACCATAGATACCAAATGGAGATGATACATAAATTACATCAATTATTTGAAACAAACATAATATTTTACAATGTGACAACAAAAATAAAATGACTTAAAATAAAACAGAATGTTAACATAAAATAAATATATATAACATAATGAAAAAATTAAAATGTAAAGAAAAGAACAATAGAGTAACATTATATAATATAAAACATGATAATTAAGAAAGGAGATAATATAAAGTTAATATGTAGTCAATACATAGATATATATTGTGATGATTGAGTAAGGAGATAATTAGACGATGAGAAGAGTGCATCATCTTACGAAGGGTTTATACCTCAAATTTTCAGAGCAAGGTCGTGCTGATAACGTGTTGTAAAACTACAAGAAATAAGGAGAATGAAGAGTAGAAAAGAAAGCAAGAGATAGAGAAGACAATGGCCTTTTCTCATATTGTAAAACTACAAGAAATAAGGAGAATGAAGAGTAGAAAAGAAAGCAAGAGATAGAGAAGACAATGGCCTTTTCTCATTCACTTTGGTTCAAGGTACAAATGCCTCATGTATGCCCTCTATTTATAGGCCTCCAAGCATTGAAGTCCTATACTAAGGTTACAAAGGAATAAAGAACATCATAATAGCATTAACAATAAGAAACTCCTCCCAAAAACATTCATTAGGGAGGTTATGTAGTTTATGACACTTGAAGGTGAGGAATCCTATGAGAATTCTAAGGGTTAGGGGTTATGGACATCCACTCATGCAATATTCATAACATATATTTTGTTTTCAGAATTGAAGTGCCGTCTCTTATTTGAAAAGGAACAAGTTGTTGTGGACACTCTGGGGACCAATATATTTGAAATTTGATGGTCAGTGTATTAGCCATTCAACTATAAGAGACCCAAAACGTCACATTGTTTGTTTGGAGCAGAAAGGGAGTAGCCCAACGGCTTCATTTAATTCTGATGAATTGGATCATAATTAGGAAGTATTGGGTCAAGTTCAGAAATTAGCAGGACCATCTGACGGTCTGTCGCATGTTAAAAATTGCTCCCATTCTTTTAGGTCAATGCTACCAAAAAAATTCTTCTTTACCAACAAGTATTGATCTAAGTAGAAAGATCTTGAGTACTTTAAAAATCATGTTTCAAGTTTAATCTTTAGGGCAGTGTGTCTGAAGAAAATATTATTGGGAGGGATTCCCGTCACGACATCTGATAGTACCTTAAGAGATTAGTTTCTTATCATTCGGGTGGAAGATATTTTGGACAACCCAGAAAAAAATCTTCTTTTAACGACTAATAAAGTTGGATCTAGTAAAAGAAGTTAGTCCTTTATAGCTCAACGAATTAAGATTTGAATACTTGTTGGGAGAGTTGACTCACATTTAGTGTCTAACAGTGCCTTAAATATGATTGTTTCTAATAAGAGAATACTCGTGCCTAGCATTAAAAAAAAAAAGCTTCTTTGAACAATCAATCGGGTTGGATTTAACAGAAAAGGTTAGTCTTTCAAAATGTGGTGAACCAGGGTTTTAATCTCCGTTAGGAAAGGTGTCCACACTTAGTTTCAAACAATGCTTCAAATAGGATTGTCTTAATAAAAGAATACATATGCTTAGTTAAAAAAAAAAAAAAGCTTCCTTGAACGCTTCAGATGAGCACATGGGAGACAAGTGAGAAGAGGTGGTGGGGTGAAGGCAATTTCAAGTTAAAACGAGGATAATTTTGTCCCTGAATTTTCAATCCCAGGGTAGCTTCAGCAATTCCTCAGTTCGAAGGTACTTCCAGACCCTCCTACCAAACAAGACCATTTAGGCCAATCCCTGTCCCTATCCTAACGCCAACCTCTCAATCCCATGTACTATATCCGATTATTAATATAAGATCTTATTTAATTTTTATTTTAGTCTTAAATATAAGATCTTAATCTATTTTGTCTCTCATATTTAGATATTTTTTCTCAATATAATCCTTCTAATAATATTAGTTTTACCAATATACCTGATTAGTAAGATATTTTAGGAAAGATAACATGTATTTATTACAAATAACTAACTTAACTTATTTTCTTAATCTCCTCAGATTAGTCAACTAGGTCTTATAAATAGGACCGGAGGCAATACCAAGTAGGGCCACATAATTCCATTGCTATACTCGGCCACTTTTGTTGTAACAGCGCCACCACATCCATATTCTGCATATAATTAAATTTACGCAAATATATATTAAAAAAATCAAGTTCTTGCTTATAAAACAAATTATAAACCGGTATAAAAAAATGTTTTCTACAATTATAAGATTATTAAAAAATGGATCTTATATTAAATATTAGAGAGTGCTATTAAATTTCCTACACCAATTGTTTTTTTGCTTTTAACACACTCTTCAAACTCTATGCAACAACAAAAAAATGCACGGGTAGTTTGAACTGATTTTAAGCGGAATAATAACCTTTATTTGGCAATTTGTTCTTGTATTTATTTGTTTGTTTGTTTAAATTCGTGAGTGGAGGAAAAAAGTGCAGATACAATTTTTAGGACAAGTGGATCCCGTTTTCCAACCATAATACATGGCACAATGTCAACTTCAAAACCATTCAAAGCGATAATAATAGTTAAAGTGTTAGTAGTCTAATTATAATTAAATTGGGATAACTCAGTTATGATGATCAAAATAGTCCTCTACCTCTTGTCCTTTATGAAAGAGTTATTTAATAAATTTGAGCAGATTAAAGCAGTTAAATAAATTAATTAGTTCATTATAATAAATATGACTTGATCTTGAAAACACACCCAATGTAATATTATATTTTATTTATTAGTTTAGATTAGGTAAATTAGTTTGGAAAAAAAAACAAATATAATAGATATAAACAAAGTGAATCGATACATTGTATCTAGGTCTTATTATTCATATGTAAGCTGGTTGAAAAGAATATTATTTAAATAAAAAGTTATTAATTCACAAATGCACAAAACATTCAGAACATATTTATGTATAAAATACACATAATCCAACAAATAAGAGTTATTAAAACACAAATATGACCAACTCTTATTCTTTTTCATTCAAAATGGCATCGATCACTTTAGTTAAAACCGGGGAGAGAAGGAAAAAAAAAATTAAGAAAATTCATGCATCTTGATTACTCTGTTCAAAACTCTTGCCTGGACCAATCACAACATTGATTCACCGATCACCACCGGTTTTTTAATGTGCTAAGCACCACCACTTTGCTGACCCTATATATATACTCCATTGTTTTTACTTCTTTTCTTCAACAAGCAATCACAAAAATGAGTGTTATCAATAAGAGCTTCCTTACTGTGTTCTCCTTATTCCTTCTTGTTATCAACTTCACCTTCACCCATGGCGCTAGGTTTGACGTCACAAACAGTTGCCCTTACACCGTTTGGGCGGCAGCTGTGCCAGGCGGCGGCCAGCAACTGAAACCTTGCCAGACGTGGAGCCTCGACGTGGCTGCTGGCACTACCCGTGCTCGCATATGGGCCCGAACCAATTGCAAATTCGACGGGTCGGGCCGTGGACGGTGCCAGACCGGCGATTGTGGAGGTCTCCTTAGATGCCAAGCCGATGGGACACCCCCAAACACACTTGCAGAATTTGCCCTAAACCAATACATGAATCTGGACTTCTTTGATATCTCACTTGTTGATGGCTTCAATGTTCCCATGGAGCTTAGTCCGACGTCTAATCGGTGCCGCGGAATCCGGTGCGCCGTTGACATCAACCGGCAGTGCTTAAACGAGTTAAGAGCTCCAGGTGGTTGCAACAACCCTTGCACGGTGTTTAAAACGGATCAATATTGTTGCAATTCTGGGAATTGTGGACCCACTAATTATTCAACATTCTTCAAGGATAAGTGCCCCGATGCTTATAGTTACCCTAAGGATGATGCTGACAGCGTTTTCACTTGCCCAGGAGGAACAACCAACTATAAGGTTGTCTTTTGCCCCTTGAATTAGAATATGTGCGTCGTACGTTGTGTTGTGTTTTCTCACTCCAAATAACCACTATCTTTTTAATGTATACCACATCAATGGTTTGTAAAATATCCGCTGTGTTTTAATTTTTTTTTAATGCAAGGGAATATAATGATGGAGAATATAATGGAGTGTAATGCAGATTATCATGGGTTTGTTTGATACTACCTGCCGTACTTAGTACAAGAGCTTGTTTAATTTTTATTTTGCTCTTAAATATAAAATTTTAATTTATTTTATTTCTCATATTTATTTATTTTTTACAAGATAGTTCTTATAATAATAATAGTTTTAACCAATATATTTTATCAGTAAAAAATATTTTAAAAAAGACAACACCTATTTATTATAAATAACTAATTTAACCAATTTTTTATTCTATTCAAATTAGTTAACTAGTTCTTATATTAAGGATCGAACGTACTATAACAGTGGAAATATTGAAACAAAATTAATTTTCTATATTTATTTTAGCGCTCTTAAAAGTGAAAAGACCATAACGGCCTCACAAAATCCCCCCCCCCTTTCCTTCCATTCGATCTACCATAAAAATTATGGTTTCTTTCCTCTCTTCCCTTCAATCTTCCTTTCCCCAGCCGCCATAAAATAATTAACCCCACCCACGCACACTCCGAAATCAATCAATTAAAAAAAATAAAAAATGCAAAACACAGAATCACATTGCGAACTAAAAAAATAAATTATTTATAAGACCACATTTGCAATAAATTCATGATGATGAAATCAGTGGGAGAGGAAAGACAAAGGTGGGGCTGGTGGGTCTCACAGATTTTAGTCTAATTAACGACCTTCAAATTTAGGTGGGAGGAAGATGAAGAAAATTTAGGTGGTGATCGATAAAGGCAAAGGGAGGAGTAAGAGTGGCAGCGATTTATAGGGATGAAAAGGGTGACAACGAAGGCAGAGAGGTGTCGGAGGTAGTTGACGAGGCCGACGACAAAGGCAGAGGGCAGAGGAAGGAGGCGATGAAGGTGAGGTAGAAGGAGAAGGAGGAATAATCACGAAGGTAAGAATTAAGGAATATGAATAAGGATATGAGTGTCTTTTAACATGTGATGTAATCCACATTCATGAGTTTCAAACGTATAATTCTAATGCACATGAGATTATGATTACATATAATGTCATTTCCTTCCCATTATACATAAACACAAGTAAACATCCTCAATAGAATCGATAAATATATGTAGAGAAGATCAAACCAAACAGGCTATAAAAGTTTATGTGAGTTAGATCTTGATAGTGCAAAAAGGATACAACAAATTGCTTGAAGCCCAAAAAGCATTTACAAACATTGTTTTATCATTGAGTTTCACATCAATAATAGGATCCAAAGCTGTATTATAGATAAATTGTTTCTTTATCAACTGGACTAATCCTACTTAACAATATATGTTAATAGTTCTCATCTCTATAAGAAGGAGAACGCAAGTTTAAATCCCAAAACACTTCTAATCCAATAGAGATTAGTTTCAAGTTTAAAGTGACTTAAGAAGACTTTGAGTTCACACAATATATATTTATAGAACTAATAGTTTTTTAACCCGTGAAATGACTTTAACACGATGACACATAATTTGTTGATAGAATTCTTTTAATAACAAAATCTACCTATATAAATCGATATGTGAAATATTAGGCGATAACCAAAACAAAGTGATGCACCACATTATTCACACACTATGAGAAGTGAAACTCAATGCAACACATAGAAAGAAGGTAACATTTATGAATTATTACCTGGCATCCGATTTTTAATATAAGAGCTAGCTGACTAATTTGAGTAGAATAAGGAAACTAGTTAAGTTAATTATTTGTAATAAATAGTAGTTGTCTTTTCTAAAATATTCTTGTTGATCACGTGTATTGAATAGAATTATTATTACTACAAAGACTAATAGATAAATATGAGAAATCAAATAGATTAAACTCTTATATTTATGATCAAAATAAAAATTAAATGAACTATGATATTAAGGACGGGAGGTAGTAGTACTTATTTTCAATATAAATTACTTATTTATCTTTAATATCGTTTTGCAAGTGAAAAAAATGTAGAAAAACAAGAGTGAATGTCTAGTTATATCGCAGGGTTATCGTCATCCTACTCGAGATGGTATTTTATGTACAGTTGAGCAAATGGAAGATATTTTAGGGCAATATCATGACTAGACTAGCACAATATCAAGATCCACTTCCATGGTGTCAGGCCTGTTGCATCACTTTGATAACATCATCATCGTCGAAAATTTCAGAACAACCCAGCCTGATAAACCCTATATATACCCCATTGTTGATGTCTCTTTTCTTCACAAACCAGTCACCTTCCCTTAAACCCTAGCTCAAAAAATGGCACTCATCGTCAAAAGCCACCTCCTGGTTTTACTATTCCTTCCAGCTCTCATCAACTTCACCTTCACCCAGGCCGCACAGTTTGAGGTCACAAACAGTTGCCCCTACACGGTGTGGGCAGCTGGTTCCGCCTTCCCGCTAGGAGGAGGCCAACCGCTGGATCCCGGCCGATCGACCGTCTTAAGCGTGGCAACATCAGGACCCCTCCGTGCTCGCATATGGGGCCAAACCAAGTGCATCTTTTACTGGTGGGGACGTGGGCACTGCGAGACCGGTGATTGTGGAGGCCAGCTCTCTTGCGAACCGTCGGCCACCGTGGCGGAGTTCTTCCTTAACTGGAAGAATAATGACTACTATGCTATCTCAGTGATAAGTGGCTTCAATGTTCCGATGAAGCTCACTCCAACCTTTGAATGCCGTGGCCTCCGATGCGACGACAATAAGTGCCCTGATGCTTATCTTTATCCACAGGACAATACTAAATCTCACACTTGCCCATCAGGAACCAACTATAGGGTCGTCTTTTGCCCTCAAGATTAGATGCAAGTATTTAAAGTAGTATGTTTTCATATTCCTACCTTCAAATAAGGCAGTAAATGTAATGAGATTCATTCTCAGGACATCTGCCCATGTAGGATGTCTTTATTGCTATTGTGGTCGTCTTGTCGTCATAGCTCCTTTGACCCCCCGAGCTTCCACATAAGTAGTATTTTTACGTTAAATTCTCATGCAACCTTTCGGTTATCACTACATGGAGGTCAACTCACATGTTGTGGAAACGGTATGTTTGTAGGTGAGTTGGGTTTTAACCAACCCTGTCATGATGAGTTGGTGGTAGTACTATCAAGAATATCTGTCCTACATGTGAACTTGTATCATTGAAAATATACTCACTCCATCCCTGTTTATCAGGAGCAATCTCTTTCATATAGTGGTTGTCCTTATGAGAAACAAACCCTTCTTATCTAAAATTTTAAATTTATCTTTTCACTTTTATTTTTATTAGATATATGCCACTTATTATCTATTTGCACTAAATTTTTACTCATTATCTCTTATATACTCGCTTTATAAACAAAGGTATAATTTAAAAAATATATATTTTACATATTTATTGCTTTTAATTAAATTTAACATTTTGAAGATTTTAAAAGTTGTTTCTTATAATAAGGGACGGAAGGAGTAATAAATTCTCAGCTTGAGTAATATAATTGGGGGTTGATGATATATGTGTGTATCCGTAAACTTGGATTGATGTCTTTATTTTTATTGTGATCGTCTTGTCGTCATAGCTTCTTCGACCCCTTGGGCTTCTACATAAGTAGTATTTTTACGGTAAATTCTCATGCAACCCTTCTGTTATCAGCATGTGGGGTGATAATATAGACCAATTCATGGATTGTGGGTTTGTTCGTGACGAGTTGAATCTATACAGTGCAGGTTGAGGTTCGCTTGTATGAGGGTTGGCTTTTAGCCAACATTGACATGCCTTGGTGGGTTGACTTGGCAACAATTATTTATTTTTTAAATATTTTTTCTTATTTAATTTAAAAATATATAATGAAATTTTTGTTTTCTTTCCAAATACTTGGTTGAAAGCATCAAATAAATGATATAGATATTTTTTTAGTTTTTTTAAATAAGACGTGACATATAACACTACCTCCGGTACTTAATTAATATAAGATTTCATTTGAATTTTATTTTAGTTTTAAATATAAGACCCTAATCCACTTTGTTTTTTCATATTTATGTATTTTTTTAAGGTAGTCCTTTAAATAATGGTAGTACTAGCTAATATACTTTATTAGCAAGGATATTTTAAAAAAGACAGTATTTATTTATTACAAATAACTAACTTAACTTATTTTCTTAATATACTCAAATTAATCAACTAGCTCTTATATTTAAAACTATAACTAGTAATATCATTATAATAATTAATAAAATAAAAAAATAAAAAATAAAACGCGAGTTAACTCTCGTGAGCTAACTCATGACAAGTTGCGGGCTTGATGGTGGGTTAAAAATGCTTATTTATTGCGAGTTGGATTTTAACCGATTCTAACCCCCTTATCTTCGATGGGTTAGACCTGCAGCTCAATTTTCTTCTTGTATACCAGTTAAGGAAGTGGAGCTGAACAAAAACGGGGGGCGATGGGTGCGAAATGAGGGAGGCAACAAATGGCTGATGAGTGACGGAATACATTATGTCTTAACTTAATCTCAAGTGTCAAGTTTATGTGTTTTATTAAGTTTAATTCAATGTTTGTCCAGTCAATATAATATGTTATGATCAATGGTCAATAGTTATTATATTATAGTTAATAGCTATAATATCAAAATTTTCTTAAACTTGTAACAAAATTGTAAACCAAAAATGAAAAGAATTGATAAATGCTACTACCTCCGGTTCTTAACATAATAACCAGACTAATTTGAGTAGATTAAAAAAATTAGTTAAGTTAGTTATTTATAATAAATAAGTATTGTCATTCTTAAAATACTCTTACTAATCTGTGTATTAGTTAGAATTGCCATTTGATGAAATCTTTAACATGTGCAACTATTATAAAGATTACTTTAGAAGAAAATAGATAAATATGAAAGATAAAGTGGATTGGAGTCTTATAATTAAAACCCAATTAAATGTCAAATTAACTCTTATATTAAAGAGCGGAAGTAGTAATCTGTTGTGATTAACACCTAAGTTAATAATTAATTCATTGTTTGTGCAATCAAAGCTTGATAGGCTTCTTATATGAGTTAGATAAATAATTTATAAATATTAAAAAAATTAATTAAATTAGTTATTTGTAATAATAGATGCTGTTTTTTTCTAAAATATTTTATTAATCATGTGTATTTGAAATACTTTTTGACAATAACTTCTTATGCAATCACTATATAATTACTTGAGAGTAAAATAAATAAATATTAAAGGCTAGATTACATTTTATATTTAAAATTAGATTAAATCTTTGACTGGCACTTATACTTGGGAGGTTATATTTTGTATTAGTTTACTAAGATGCTTTAGTGGTTTAACTAACTGTTAAGATCTGGTAAAAAAAAAAAAACCAACTGCAAAGAAGGGCGTGGCAGCTGGTGCTAAGTTTGGCCTCGGACTGATTTGGCATTTGTTAAATAGTGGGGATTGATTTGGGGCTTACGCATTTTAAAAAGAGAGATTTCTCTCTCTCTCTCTCTCTCTCTCATCACAATTCGTTTCAGAGTTTCAAAGGCATAATCTAATTATTTCGAATCTTAGCTATCCTCTTTCAATATAAAAGCTAATTGACTAATTTGAATAGATTAAGAAAATAGTTATATTAGTTATTTGCAATAAATAAGTGTTATTTTTTCTAAAATATCCTTACTAATAAAGTGTATTGACTAAAATTACTATTATTACAAAAACTACCTTAGGAAAATTTAGATAAATATGAAAGACAAAGTAGATTATAGTCTTATATTTATAACCGAAAATAGTACCCCGTTATTAAAGAACTTACTTTTAAATTAACCAAATCCAAAGAACATTCCTAACTATAATAAAGGAGGAGTCAAAAAAGAGCGCACCACGGTGGCCATACGCAACAAAATTAAAAATTGAATACATCAGATCATCCAATTCAGAAATTACTAGGTTCGGACTACTAAGCATACACTGGACAACCCTAAGTGTTAGCTAAGATTTCCTCCAAATGCTCTCTCAACCTCTTTATTCACTCACAGTTCAAGCTGTATGAGGAGCTGAAGACCAAAGATCCCCTTCTGGGTAAATTGCAGCCTACGCAGGTATACAAGAAGCAAAAGCATTTTCAGCACCAAGCTCGCAAGCCTCGCAAGAATTGAAGCACCAAAACTATGATGCTCCTACAAATTTGTCCAGAGCAGATGTGTCTAAGCCTGCAAACTCCTTTACAGCTGCAGCCACAGAGAGTCCAAGCTTTACAGCGTCATCATTGCTTGGTGCCTAGATGATAATTCCGAATTAGCTGCAATGTTTCAGTACAGCGCATAACTGCTCAAGCAAAGGCTTAAGAACCCTTTACCTCAATGTTAAGGGGAAGGACAGGGTCATGGAGTGAGAGCCTGAGAAGGAACCATCCGCCATAGCCAGAAACTCGGACCTAATTCATAACCAGAATGAGGGGGGACAAGATGAAATTATATTGAAAACATGAGAATACATAAACCAATTAGAGTAGGTAAGCTATTTTTATACTGGATTTGTATTTCATGGTTTCCCATTTCGATATTGAGATGCCTTTTTCATAAACGCTTTGCAAAAATTCATTTTAATTACTGCCAACAGATTCAAATCTATCTGCAAATGAGGTCAAGCATACCCCTTCATAGTTTACAGGTGCCTTTTGTAGCTTTGGATCTGCGCTAATTGAGTTCTCCAAGTGCTTCAGCACAGCTTCTCCATAATCCCGAAATGATCTGAAAACTCTGGCTTCTAAGTGAGTTCACAACATCAGAATACAGGTGCACGCGAACAGAGTCTATATACAGCAACTTACCCTCCCTTAAGGTCCGGATGATTTTGGTTGATCTTTAGTCTCAGTTCCACAGCACAAGCTGGTTCCTGGAGTCCTTCTATTAAATCAGTCAAAACCTTGCTTCCACCACCCTTTCCGGAAGCTCTTGCCGAGGCAAGTTTGTTTAAGATCTTGACCTGCATATCACAGGACCAACTGTCATTTCTGTCCTAACAAGACATTTTTTCCTTGACTTGGCATGCGATTTGCTATTATAATTCATCAAGTATTCACGTAATTTAGTCCTCTTCAATTTAGTCTTTACAGCCTTGTTTGCTTAAAATGCAATGTGCCAAGGATATATGGAATAAGAATCGAGGCAAATTAATACGTTGAGGGACCAAAATGAGAGCGTACTCAATAGTCAATGATTGACTAGATGACATAGCTTTAATAAAAGCCTACCATGAGGTATGCGCCATCATCAAGCCAGTGATTCTCCTTGAGAGCTCCGTGTCCACTGGTTTCAATTGCCAGATGTGACTCCTCGCCAATTGAATTCTGTCAGAAATATTGCTTCATGAGGCAAATATCTAGCTAATTACATAGAAATCAGAGATCCATGTCAAAGCATGCGGAGATAAAATAAATAAATAAAGAATGACGAATATAAAGAATATAAATTTCTTCTGTGCATAACTTCAGTTTCCGTTTTATCTGCTTGTCAATGAGCAGCAATAACTAGGTAGGATGCATACTAGGATTCATTGTCGAATAAATTCAATTAAAATTTATGACGTTCAAATCTCAAACGATGGTGAAGTATTCTTGATATGTAATTATGAACTATGATAAGATTTGGTTAAATTTATTACTTATTTGGATTTTTATCAGGATTTATTTATATTAGTGAGATTTGGATAAGATTAGTAGATTTATTTATTCAGATTTATGCCTATAAATAAATGCAGCACACGGACCTGATTTGCCTTGCAATAAGATTCATATTTTCCCAGATTATTCTCTTACTCTCAAACCCCTATGTTTTCCCGACATCTCTCTTTTCTCTCTCTTTCATGATCAAATTCCATAACAATTCCGATCCAACGATAGGGTTGCCTCACATGACAAAAATCATGCATATTATCCATGGAAAAGCCATGATAGAGAACTTCTCATCTCACCAGTCGAATAGCTTCATCAATCACATTTTTGTAGCCCCTCTTGAACCGATGATGTCTCCCACCTTAACAGAAAGTGCAGTTAGCATGTTACTGACACCATTTAAAAGCAAAATTACTTTGAAATTCAAAATGAAGCAAGGACAGGTTTGGATTATTCATTCCATAAGTGTTTTTTTGAAGGCAAAAGTACTTTGAAATTCAAATAACAAAGAATAGGTCCGAGTTATTCTAACACCAAGTCACCAAGGGGGCCGTCAGAGGCTAAAGATCATGCCCAAATTAAATTCGTTCATACCAAGCTTCTTCTCAATAAATGAGGTGAGGCCATCAGACGTCACACTGTCTGTGACAATTGTTGTTCCAGGATGCTAGGGAAAATGATAAAAGGAAAATAATTAAGTCAGCCAAAATATTTACACAAGTCTCAGATTACAAGTACTGGGGCAGAGATAGCTAAGGGAAAAGGTTATACTTCCTCCAGAACAATAGCTGACATTAAAGCAATCAAGCGATTCCGGTTGAATTCACGGCCAGTGGAGTCCACAGCAGCAGATCTAGATGAAAGTGATAGATGTTGATTTTGTTTTTTAAAAAAATAATAAGCACATGAATGAAACAAATAAGAAAATCTTTACCTGTCAACATCAGTATCAAAGATAATTCCAAGATCAGCTTTATTATCAAGAACCGCCTGTGTTATAGCTTTCATTGCTGTCTTATCTTCTGGGTTAGGGATATGATTTGGAAACAAGCCTGAACACAAAACATTGAGTTAAATTTTGACCACAATACACAGCTCAAATCAATCCCCAAGAGATAGATATTACCATCTGGCTCCAAAAATTGGCTTCCAGTAGTAATTGCACCCAGTGGTTCAAGAACTTTTGCCTGATTAATCATTGATGAAATGTATGAATTTCTTATGTGGATGTTATGCATAAGATAAAAGGAATTTATGTGGATGCTATGCATAAGATTCAAGCTAAGTGGTCATAATGGAGGAAGGCAATGAGAGCCACTTATGACTGCAATGTATGTACCTCCTAAGCTTAAAGGAAGTTTTATTGAATAGCTATAAAGTTAGCAAAGTTATATGGCAGTGGATATTGGGCATTAAAAGGATAACAAGATAAAAAAATTAAGGTAGCGGAGAAAAGGATGTTGAGATGGATGTACAATCATACAAGAAAAGACAAGGTCCACAATGACTGCTTACAAAGAAAAGTTGGCATGGCATCTATACCAAAAAAGATGGAAAGAAATTGTTTAAGATGGTTTAAACATGTGCAAAGAAGCGTGATAGTCAGGGAGGAAAGTTGAGCAAATAGCTTTTAGCCTTATGAAAAGACGTAGAAGGAGACTGGAAAGAATACCAAAGAAATCTCTTGGTGAAAGGTATATATGAAGAGTTGATTTTTGATAGAGCATAATGATGTAATGTAATCCACATAGCCAACTTCATGTAACAAGATAAGGTTTGTTGTGGTTGTTTTTAGCCCTCCTATTGTTTCGTCTGATTTCAATTTGCCAATCTGAGGCTTAGAAGTAATGCAGTTAGTGCTTCGCAAGAGCAGTGATTGTTGTGATCCAACATTCACCCCTTGTCTTCCTCCCGTCAGATTTCAAAAAAGATTGTGTGTGAATGTCATAGGCACTTCTAAACACTATCAATTTGTCCGTAGAAAACTACATGTTTGTTAATGATTTAATGAGTATATATTTTGTTCCTTTAGTTTGCAAGTTCATTTTGATGGATCTTTCTGACATAAATGCCTTAATACTCAAAATATTATTTGAAAAAGAACAAGGAGATAATAAAGACCATTTACCGCAAAAAATCCTCCTGCTCCATTGCCTGCATCCACAACTATGTGGAATCCCTCCAATGGCTTCTCTGTGGATTGATAGTATCATGCGATAGTTAGTGAACAATACATATAGAGAGAAAAAATTGGCAAACCAGAGAAGTAGTTACAACACAATATAAAGAGTCTGTAGAGGCAAAGCGTCTCTTTTCTTATCTCCACTTCATTCAAGAACTTAATATCTATATCTCCTAAATATACTTACTGTCGTGCAGTATTTCAGGGAATTCATACCTATGTTTCCAGCCGCTTTACGAACTGCCTTCACCAAATCAGATGTATACACAGCCATGTAATCAACTTTCTTAATGGATTTTGAAGCCTTTCCCTCCGTATTCATCAAACTCTCTTTTGTAAATTTTGTGTATATGTCTGCAGCTCGCTCTAAGATGTCTGTAATGTCAGCCTTCCCAAGCCCACCAGAGTTTGTGAAAAATTTAAATCCATTCCTGTTGAAAGGCAGATGACTTGCTGTTCATAAACATGCAAATTTATAATTAGCGGATGTAATACTATTAAAAGGTGATGTATACATGAAACTACTTTAGTTACCACAATCCAGATAGAAATTCACTCTAGAATGTCGTTTGCACCACACACACACAGTAGTTAACAGGAAAGTGTCAAATCATGCTTGCAGAGTTTGTATTAAATATTCAACCTAACAGCTTGAGTTCTTGTTATGAATTAAAAGTTTGTCTTACCATAGTTTTTGTAAGTTTTTAAAAGCTTAACTATTTTTCCTTTTCCTTATTTTCCTTTTGGTGTCAGATCCTTGCTTGTAACCGTCAAAACTTCAACAGAAAGGCAGATGCTGTTGGCTGTGCATCTCTACACTTCAAGCCAAAAAAGATTTCAAGCAACAAAGCATGTTAAAGGTTCTTATGGCATTCCTGCGATTCTGTCTGACAACTCAAACTTTTATGTTTGATAGTTCCTAAACAATAGGACAAGATTTCCATTACCTTGTCCAAAGTTTTAAAAAGTAGAAGAAGAGTCATTGAATCAGTGAAATCAAAATGTACCAGTTATCATAATGGACCCATCAACAGGACAACAAACTGCCTCATCCATCGTGAGAGTGCTATTAAACATGGCTGGTGTGGATGCTAACCTACAAAGAGGAGAAAAATAAAATATCAGCTCACTTGGCCATCAATAACGTTGGAAGAAAAATAACAGTATCCATGGTAAGAACATATTCAATGAAAAGCTCATTCGTTGAAACGGAAATAAGCTAGCTAGGTTATGTCCGAGACCTAGAAGCACTGAATAAATCTGTTAAAGCGCACAAATGCTCCACTTTAAATGGCTTTCCATGAAATATCATTGAAGAGATTATTAAAACTCCCATTTTTATAATCAAAAGTAAAAGCAGCTCAATCTATTTTCCATTTCGAAGAAGCTCAGAAGGTAACCAATAATAGCAGATTACCAATCTCATTCACTATTATATGAGTTACTGTAAAACTAACCACTATTAGGAGAATGACCTGGCTTGAATTATTAATTAGGAGTCTTGAATTTTATTACTCAAGGAGCCCCGTTGTTACCTCTTATCCTTACCTTAAGGAATTTATCTTGTAGCCAATATCTGTTATAACTTCAGCAAAAGTTTCACACAAGTTTAGCAATCCTGTGTAAGATTAAAGAACATACGAGTACTAAATTCAAGGAAAACAGCTATCACCCACCCATACTGGACAACTTCTAGGCCAGCACCAACAAGACCTTGAGAGATCGCATTCTGAAATTGGTTTGATCACCAATGAGTCAGTAACCAGATAAGGATAATATGGTAAGCTATTTATGTACACGCCCTTCCACTTGAAAGTTGTAAGAAAGGTCTCTTCCAAACAAAAGCCATGCATATTAAGAACTGAAATCAAAATCTAATTCGCTAATTTCAATTGAGACAGTGAGTTTCTGTGTGAGCCTGTTTATTCGATTGAGACAGTAAGCTTCTATAGAATCATATTAAATTGTAAGGCCATTTCAAATTTAACATAATCACCAGAGCCTTAAAAGACACAAATGCACAAGATAGAAACCACCACCACAGGATATAAGTAACAAATGTTGACCTGTAAGAATTTTGCAGATATTCGGGAATCATGGCCAACAGAAACTCTCAAGTGCTTAGAGGGATCTGCTTTCTTTTTCTCCACTAACCATCCAGCAAAAGCTGCTCCTATTGCTTCAGCAACAGGTTCGGTGAGGTTAACTGGCTCTCCCTCAACACCATCAATAGCCACACCGCGTATGTCACTGTTTAAGTTTGTATCATATAAACAACATAAGTCTGCAGGAAGCTAGACCCTAGCTGACTACATAAAAGGGGGGACATGATGAGCTTCTGCAGAAAGGAGATTTCTGAAGTAGGACAGGACCAGCGTAAAGGAATCACATCCAAAAAACAAAAAAAATGAAGGAAGGAAGCAAGGAAGGAAAAACAAGAAAACTCAAATTCAATGTATCAATTTATCAATAATAATCAAGGCAACTTCTAACAGGCAGCCGATTTACAGGCAATTTAAGGGGAAAAAGGTAATTGAGTCCTAACACAATACTACAATATAGGATGTGCTGGAAGACACCAAAATAAGGCCAAGCCCATTGAGATGGGTTTCTCTAGTTAATTGTTAATCAGAACATTAATGTGTTTTTATCTTCTATCTTAGTTAGGGAAAGATAATCAGATTGGACAAGATTTGATATCTATCATTTAAATTGTAGATTCTACTTTCTTTTTATTGTAGAAAAACCTACTTCTCCTCCTGTATGTATCGGCCAAATACTATGAATAAAATTTTGAAGCTAGGACCTCAAATGCTCAGCCGAATTCTTCAGGAATCAGGATGCATATACCTAGTAAGTCAAAATGCCTCCATTGAAATCCTTAATTTAATTTGAAGTTGTCCTAATTCTAAATTAGATGCAAATCCCCAAAAAAATTATAATTACATCACGAATTATTAACTCCATCCATATAGCATTAACTTTCCAGTAAAACAGTAATGTCTCTCCGCTACATTATGCAAGAAATTCAATACAAGGAAGGGGAAAAACAATATGAAATAAATTAGAACTCATGTTATTAGAAGTCTTAACAACCCAAACTTAAAATATGCATGTATATATATATGTGGATATATCTTAGTGGAATTTTCCTGACCTTCCATTTTGAAGCTTTAGAAAATCAACTTTGTCTAGAAATGGCACTGCAGAAGTGTAGGCAGAAGCTGCAAAAATGGACCAAATGGAAGAAACAGATATCCATTAGGAAGTAGATTAGATAACCATGACAGATGGTGCATGATACATCATACAACCAATCCTACTAAAAGAGCAAGGACAATGTACGCCCATTCACAGAACAAATATAGATGCATAACAATCATTAAAAGAAGTGCAGGGAAGAGTAGGGACTGGTAAAGAGAAGGAATTATAGTTTGAATGTGTTAAAAGTATAGTTTTTCCCTTGATAGCAACCTGCATAATGAGAGTCTAGAACAGACCATTGCAGTGAATATTTCTCTGGATACTAAAATCATTCTGGTGTTTTGCCAATGCTCGCAATTGCATGGAAGAGGTGCCAATCCATGCCAACTTCCCTTGTTGGGAGGGAAGAAAGATGTTCTTATAAGGGGAAAAATAGTCCCTTCGACTGGGGGTGCTGAACTGCCTATTCTGTTGGTAGCATTGTGATACAAAAACATTTTGGACAATCTTCGCTGCATAAAAATTTACCATTTTTATCAGATTCCAGATCCAGATTCATAAAAGCTTAGCCAAAAACCTTTTCTCAGTTCTCACTTGCTATGATTCTATCTCATAAAATTCCTTTAAATTAACTTTCTATATTTTTTTACCACGTGGGTTAGATTGACAACAAGGTCAAGTTGTTAATGGCTCTTTACGGATAAGTAAACCATATAATATTAGAATTTTCATGAAATTCTTAAGCTACACCCACGGCCCCATTTCAAACATTCTTCCATCAATAATCCCTCATCCAATATTACGTCAGTACAGAAATAAGAAAAGCTAATTCACCGGACATCACACCTAATCCAACCCAGCTTTTGCCAAAAATTAGTCTTTGGAGCTTTCTTCAACATCCACTCATCGTTTTATCAGAAACACTTGAGCTGAAGCCCAGATTGCATGAGTGTGTCAGAACTAACACGCAAACGCTAATGCTTCGAAACTAGGATATTGCGGCTGACGACAATCCAATAAAGAAATCACTCACTGATATCTTCATTATAGTCAAACTATATCATTTCAACTACAATTACATGAAACCCAAATTTAAACCGATATGGGAAGTAGGTTCCACTGTTACCTGCCATTGGAGGATCGAAATTTGGAATGGTTTTCGATTTCGTCGATGGAGAAACCAAGAGAAGGTGGAAGAAGGGGCAGGTGTGTGCGCGCAGGTATATGGAGAAATCGCCAAGTGGTATGTACTGTACACTGCTTGGCTTTTGTTTTTTGTTTTTTTTTGGGGGGGGGGGGAATCGTTGTGGATCTTGACAACGCCGCTTCCTTCCGGCCACGTGCTGCGTGCTCTGCTTGCCCCTAAAATTTAGAGCCGGGAAAACGGGCCGAGCTCGTCGGGCCGGCCCATTTAAGCCTTGAAATTATGAGAATCGGGCTTGATATTTTTCTCTTAAAATGAGAAATAAGCTCGAAAGAGTTGAGGGCTTAAAAGGGCCGGCCCTGGAGGGCCGCAGGCCGGCCCTTTTAAGCCCTTTTATAATTTTTTTATTTTTTAAATTTTTTTATATAATATTAATATTATTAATTTTTTACATTGTTAATAATATTTCAAATATTTAGTTATTATTATCATTTTAAAATTAAATTTAGTTTTAGACAATAATTTATCCAATTAAATTTTTAAAAATTGGGTTAATTTGGACTTTAATAATGATTTGATTTATATTATATGTGTTGATATTTTTAAACTATATATATATATATTTGATAATAGAATATTTTTATACTTATATAACTTGTGATTCTATAATTTGAATTAGAAATTCATAAGTTTCAACAACAATGTTTCTTACATTAAAGTAAAATAATAGTTAGATTGCAAAATTTAAAAATAAAATTTTTATAAAGAAGAAAAACTTGATATTTTTGTTACGAAAGAAAAGCATACTTATGAAAAAAATAATTAATTATAGTGATGATGAAGTTTCAAAAGATTAATGATAGTGTTTATTTATGACACAATTGTATTATAGATAAAACTTTTAGATGTTGTTATCTTGTTAATGAATGTTTTAGATGTTCTTAGATGTTGATGAATATTTATATATGATGATATTTTATATTTGTGACTTAATTTTATTCATATTTATGTCTTTTATTAATAATTTTATTGGTTTATTTTTATATTTTTATAAAAAAAATATGATAAATATAAAAAATAGTATTTTTTCTTAAACGGGTTAAAAGCCCGTGGGCCGGCCCTGATCCTGTAGCTTAAGGGTCGGGCCTAGCAAATTGGGGTAATTTTAAAATTTCAGCCCTGGAGGACCGGCCCTTTTAAGCCCGCCAACACTGAAGGGCCGGGCCGGCCTTGATTCCCAGCTCTAGCCCCTATCATCCAAGTATTCTGGGGAAAAAAAATAATCCCAAGTATTTTTGGAGGAAAAAAATAGAAAAAAAAAGTTATTATAATTTTAAATTCTTCAAATTTATTTTCATTTTAATTTGAACTACTTGCACGGGAAGAATTTTTTTGATATAAAATTCTTATCATTCCATAACATCAGCATAGCATGATCACAACTGTAAAACCAATAATAGTACTCCTCCAATTTTAAATATAAGACTATTATCTATAGTAGTATAAAGGTCTTAGATTTAGGACCGAAGGAGTATTACAATTCAACTTCTCCACTAAATAACATTATGCTCCTTTTCTTAAAACCAATTCTCATAAAGAAAATTCTACCAATGCATAATAAATAGGAAAACAATTTAATCAATTTAAAAACAAAAATTCTACCACATGACGTTGCTAGTAAAGCATCACCCCCACAATGCACAAGATGAATTTTCTTTTTGCCAAACAAGATGAATTTACTTTTATGTAATCAATAGTTTCATTTCATTCCAATAATCATCACAAAAACATTAAGAAAATGTACTTCCTATTAGATAAGTTAGATAAATTATCTACATCTATATATATATATATGCATGTATGAAGAACGAACACTCTAAAAGCCCTGGTTACTTCTACTTTGTACCAATTAAAATATTAGGAAGGATATGATAAAAGTCATCTTCCATATTAAATAATCATTCTGAACCACAGAGCAAAAAAATTCTTTAACGAAAATCTTCACATGGCAATATGTTAATATAAACTGATAAAATAATATTATTAAAAAACAATGCATGTTGTTTTTCTTTTAACCCATTGTTTAATGGTGCCTATCCTAATGTTTTTTGACACATTCTGCGAAACAAGATAGAAAAATAATTTACTGAACTTATTAAAAAAGGAATAACTCATTTTCAGATCTGCAAATCAAATGGGAATTCTTCAAAATAAGGGGAAAAAAGTGTGATCCTCATCACGGTAATATTCCTTATATAGGCAAACGACCCTTTTACAATGATAATATATCAACCAATGCGAAAATTCAATCTCCCGTTGCTTTCTCGGGCCTGTTTGAGATAGCAGTGAAAATCTCTTATAAGCACAATTCATGTAAGTTGAGACAAAACTTCTATAATATATTTGTCTCGTATTCTATAATGATGATTAAAAAGCTACTTATAAACTAGAAGTGTTCAAATTCTCTCGTTCCGATGGGTCTGTCTTAGTTTTGATGACTCTAGGATGAGATGAGATGGGACAAAAAAATTTTCAGGACGAGACAATTCTGAGATGCGACAGAATATTAGACAGGACGCAGGATGTGGTTTGTGACCCCTTAGCTATAGACTATATTTGAGTTCATTTTATGTCAATTGGAACCACGTTGGACGGCTTACAGTGCAAGAAAACAAATCTGGAATTTTTGCTTTCCTGCTATTGTTCATTTGGTAAATCCAGATTTTTGGGTCAATTTTGAAGATTCATAACTAATTCTAGAAAAATCAAAACAAGATGGTTCCAAGTCACTGAAAGCTTTCAAAGAGATCTACATAAAGAAAATACTTTCAGAGGCTAACTCATTGTGGAACAGTGATAGAACTGTATGGAATTTACACCATTCATATGGTTAAATTGTTTTCTAGATTTAAAGCACTGATTTTGAAAAATCACTATAATTTGCACACATCTCCAATCCCAGTGAATTACCCATGGAATTAAAGCTCAAGATGTGTATTTTAAGCATACAAATCTCATGGCCAAATTCATTTAGAACTACTTCAAAATATTTATCAAATTTACAACTCCATAGGCAACAATATCCAGCATCATTACATACATATATCAAGTTTATGCCATGGAATATAAACCTATGAAGCTATTCTTCCATTATCCTCTTCCCTCTTCGAAGCACCTTTGCCCCTGCTTGAATCATGGTAAATTTGGAAGGAATGAGATTTCATAGAAATCCCAATAGCAAGATAAAATCAACTAAGCATTAACAAGCATCATTATCACACAACTTTACTAAATGCCATTGTTAGGGAACTAACATTAACTCATACCTTGTGAAACTCTAACATGCAATAGCCAAGGCATAACATTGCAAGGAGGAACTACAAGTCATATGTAAACTTTTATATAGCTCAACCATCCAAAGGCAATAACATAAGTGTAATAACAATGCAATTTTAACAATAAAGTTAATTAAATCTTGCTACCTCAAGTAGAGTAAGCTTTAACTCTCTTCTTGTTCTTGACTCCTTCCTTCACAAATGTCAAAGCCTATCCAACAAGGGGTATAACTATTATATTTCACGTCATAATAAAACTTAATGTTTAAATTGAATAAAACCCTTAACCTCTTTCTCTTTAATTTTTGAGTTTTGTTTCCATCCATCCATAAATTATTTTTTTAGGCCAATCCTATATGATTTTTCACAGAGAATCCAAACATGAGCTCAAAATTATAAAATTCATCTTCCTTCCTCTTGAACCCCTTAGGCCGAAATACTTTCTCTTTTTCACCCAAATTTCCAACAACAACATTATCAACCATAATCACATAATACTACTTGATTCAAGTCATAAACAACCTCTTAAACTAATTCCCATTATCAAAATCATCCTCCACCATTCCTCTATAATTTCGGTCAGCAAGAGGGGAAGGAAAAATTATGGATTTTCAACCATAAAACCCAAGATTTCTAAGCATTAAACCAACTAGGATTAACTACTAACCTTGGTTCCAAGTTTGGTTGGTTGATTTCTTGCCTTGTTCTCCTCTTCAAGCTTCAAGTTTTCAATTCTCAAGAGTTTCCCCTATGAGAACCAAAATGTGAGGGAGATGGGAGAGGAAGATGGGATTTTATAAAGGTCTTTGCACAATTTTGCCCTTTACTTTTTTCAAATAGCCAAAATTATGTGATTGGTTGATAATTGATATATATGAAGTCATAATTCCTAAGGGCTTATGTCATGCACATCTTGAAACTTCTCCTTGCTTCTTCCACCTTCCAAGTGGCACCAAGAATAGATTAGTCAAGAAGGAAGAAGATTTTTCACAATATATGTTGTATAACTTTCTACCGGCATAAGTAACTTTTGTACTGACAGCACCATAATTGTCCCTGATATTTTTGACCACCTATCCTTATCTTTTATCATTTACTTTTGAGTCATCACCTTTTACTTTTGAGTCATCACCCCTCGTAATGACTTTCAAAAGAATAGAAATCCTAGTAAAAAATAGTGGCTAAAACTATCACTTTTCCTTTTGGAAATGCTTTCTAGAGTTTCAGGACTCAAAAAATTTCTTTGTCAGTTTTAAAATCTCTCTTTAATTTCAAGAAAATTTCATGAATTTTTTTGGAATTTAACTCCCCTTCTAGATATTTCTTTTTGAATTTCCCGGATAAAAGCCCTAATTGGCTTAAATAAGCTTTAAATATTTTTAAAGCTACTCTGGGGCTAGTTTGGGAATAAAATTACTTCTACAATGTTCTAAAACTTTCAAGGTATTATATATATTTTTTTTTCAATTTTCTGAGACCTTAGAGTACATGAAATAATTAAATTTGACTAATTTTTCCTAATTAGTCAAATAGCGCGAAAATTACTAGAAAATTAATATTAATTAATTTCCTTCATATTTTTGACTTCTAGGACCATCATCTTGTTCCAGAGAATTTCCTCTAATTTCTGGAGTTTTCTAGAAATTTTCAGAGCTTTCTGTCATATTTCTCTAATTTATACTGACTTACTCAAAATACTAAAAATTCCACTTCGGTTCCTATCCTGATTTGACATCAAAAGTTGTACAATCTACATTAACACTAATATTCTGACCCTTAACTATTTTTAGAGTAATTATACCTTAGTCATAAAATGCTAGATGTGACGGGTTGTCCTGTCCCGGTCCTGTCTTGGTGTATATAATTTTTAAAAAAAATTGCAAATATAGACAAATTCACGAAAGACCACTGGCAAATGCCCTAATTTTTAACCCCATTCGGCCCCTGTCACTCCTTCGACTCCTTCGACTCCTTTCTTCCCCTCAAGAGCCTCTGTCGTCGCTATTTTCTCCAGCATCCTCGAAGTCATCACTGTCTAACAGTCTACCGATAACTCACGGTCTTGCTAGGTGAGATCACAGTTTATTTTATTAGGCCAACACCGTTGCTGTTTAGCCTTACGAGTTTAGGTTCCAATCTCTCTCCTCCTGGGTCAAGATAATTCCTTCTTGTCGCTTCGACGCAAGCTTTCAACTTTCAACCTTGCTTAACTCTCAGCCCATCATTGTCTGTTACTGTTCGTCCGTCACCTCTCACCTCAACCAAAGGTTACACATTGCCATATCATCCCTCTCCTATAACTCGCTTCCTACCAGGTTTCTCTCTTTTCTTGTGTTCTTTCTCTTTCAACTTTGTTCATTTCTCAGCTCTCCATTGTTCTTAGTTCTCACTCATCTTTGTTAGCTTCTCGCACCTATGGGTCTTGCCCTGTTCGTTGTTGGAAAGTTTTCACTCATTTTATCTCTTTTACTTCCATTGTTTTGAACTTATTTTATTTAAAATGGCATGTGCAGAAAATAGGACAAAGCAATGAGAAGATTATGCTCTCTCTTGATTTAAACATTCTTTTATTTTGGGACTTTGTTTTGTAAAGATTAAGCACAAACATGGGTGATTGCAAATTATTGTTGGTCCGATCTAAATGCATTGCCGTTAATTCAATTCTTGCCCTGTTCTCCTCGTGCTAGTTCTGCTCCTCGTGAGACTGCCACGTTGCCGTCTTCTTGCCTTCACTGTGAGCTGTCCCCATTTGATTAGTTGTGATTCTTCTTGCCTTCGCCTGGCTTGAATCAATTAGCGAGAGTCGCAGGTAACTAGGGCTGTTCACGGGACGGATCGGGACCGGGACAGGCCCGTCCCAGTTCCGTCCCAATGAACAATAATGGGACAGATTTTCTATCCCATGTCCCGGCCCATCCCGGGATTGTCCCGGTCCCGGTCAGAACGGGACATCCCGAAATTTTTTTTTTAATTTTTTAAAAAAAAATCTGATTTTTTTAATTATATTTTTTTGAGCTTAAATATTATAAAACATCTTTTTATTTTTTTTTATTTGTTTGGACACTCTTAAACAAAAGTTCAAAATATTACATATAATAGTCATTAAAAACTCTAAATAAAAGCTTTTAACACAATAAAAACTTGCTAAAAATTCTAATCATCAATAATCTCAAATCATCAACAAATATAAAAACTCTAAATAAATATATCCATAGTTCCATGCAATAGTCTCAAATCTTAAAAAAATATGAAAAAAATGATATTATATAAATAGGATAAACAATTTAAAAAAAAAAAAAAAGGAACCGGGACGGGACGACGACCCCATCCCGGTCCCTTTTTTGTCTCGTCCCGGTTTATCCCGTCCTGAAAAATTTTGGGACGGATCCGTCCCATCCCAATAAAACCGGAACCGGAACGGGCCGACCGGGATGGGCCGGCCTTGAACACCCTTACAGTTACAGGTGACCAAAGACGCATTAAAATTTTAGAGAAATGATCCCTTGTTACAAATTAAAAAATATATGTCCATTTTCAAAGGCCCAGTCATAGTTAAAAATTTGGCTCAAAGCAAAAGGCCAAAAAAAAAAAACAAAAAGGACACAAAGAATCCTGACTCAAGCCCAATAAAAAGGCTAATTTACGAGGTCTTTATCCCTGTCTCATCTCATGGACACCTCTAGATGGCAGAAGAGGTTCATAGACCTTGCTTTTTTAGTTTGTGCCTCTTCGCTTTCTGGCCTGTTTCTATTTCTTTCAGAGTAGGTCCCATCTCGTTATGCTAGGTTAAAAGTTTGGGGCGCAAATGTTGAGGATTTCCACTAATCTTCTGGGCTAAATTTCACGGGGCTTTGGTCGTTTCCTAGTTTAATTGGGTCAATTACTATCCCTAAGTCTATTTCTTTATTCAGCTGCCTTTTGTTAATGTGTGTTTTTATCTGTTATACAGTCCATGGCTGAAGAAACTCAGCTGCTGGAATCTGGGAGAAGCCTGAAAAAGAGGCAGTTACTTAAAAGGCATGGTCATAAGAAGTCAAATAAAAAGCCAAAATTGATGCCAGCGCCCCAGGTACAGAAGAAAGTTAAAATGGACAAGAAAATGAAGAAACTTATCCGCAATCGAGCACGGGAGTATAATTCTGATGATGATGATGAGGATGGCAGTGGTATTCAGTCTGGAATTACCAATAATATAACTGAAGAGGAAGACAAAGGAGGTGATGACTTCTCTGATGATGACGAAGCAAGAGGGCAAGATGCTCGGAAGCCAACTGTGAGTGATATGAATAATGACATTCCAGATGATGAAGCAGAAGATGGGGATATTCAGCCAGGAATAACAAAATTTACAGAAGGTTGTACAGCGTTCAGGATGGCCTTCAGGAATATTATGAAGAAGAGTGTTTTTGAAGATTCCTTGGTAAGATAGATGCTTGTTCATTGGGAACATACAAAGAATAGATTCCATTGAAGCCATTAACTTAATATGGAGAGAAGGAGGCCCAATATACACATTTTTGCTGGAGAATTCCAACGTATGCATGAAGATTGGGATATTAGATTACACTACGCTCAGTAGAGAAGCATTGAGAAGTTATGTAGATTACCTTGCAAGAAATGGCCATAAGATCTTCCTTACGCAGGATGCACTTGAGTGTTGAGTTTTTGTCCCCTCGTGACTGTTAATTAACTAATTTATTTAATTTTTTTGGCTAAAAAATTGAAAAAGCGTGGTTTTAAAATTTTAATAAAAAGAAGAAGTAATATAAAAAGTAATAAAAATTAATTAAAAGCTTTTAATCCACTTTGTTAATTTTTTAAATTGAACTTATTAAAATTTTTCTTCCCCTTCTCTCTTCTCATTTTCCCTTATGCCAAACAGATCCTAAAGAAATGTGTTAGATGGTCAAGGAATAAAAGAGAATGTCATGTTAAAGAGTAATGTTTTATTCCCCTCTAATATGGTTAAGTGGATGTCTTCTGGATTATAATGTATTAGGAAATTGATGATTGATGATACCACGTGTAAATTGTGATTATAGTAGAGTTTATTAAGATTAACAATTTATAAATTTCCTTCCTCTTTCCTTAGTGTATTAGAACAAAAATTGATGCGGATTCTCATAAAAAGTTAGGAAATAACTTGAAAACAATAAAAATTTGATGATTCCACTAAAAAAAATAAAAATAAAAATTTGATGATATAAAACTCTTATTTCTAGATCCTTAATTATAAAAGACATCAAATCCTTGCTATCAAGAATACAATCTCATAAGTAAACACTTGCTAAAAAAGACTTCTTATTCATGAACACTTGCTAAAAAAGACTTCTTATTCATGACTTGATGAATTAATTACTACAAGCCTACAACTGACTCTTTAAATAGATAAAAATTTTAATCTTAATGAGATTGTAAAGATTAAAAAAATATAAATTCTAAAGATATGCTATCTATCTCGATTTTAAATAAAAAATATAGTAACAAGATATTAAAATAATATCCTTGAACTTCCTATTTGGCAACTCATACTCATAATACGTAAAATAACATCTTATATATCTTGTATTAAAAAAAAAAAACATCTTATATATCATTTTTCTAACAACCTACTAAATACAAAATGACTATTTTAAATAATAAAATTACTTAGAAAATGAAAATAAAATGGATGATTAGTCTTTTATTAAGACTTGTCCCATGAATTCCTATGAAAAAAATCATGTGAATTATTATAAATATTATATGAATGGATATTCATAATTTCTAACTCTTGGAATTTTAATCTTTGATGTCCTAAGCCCCGCAAACTCTTTACTGAATAATTTGAAGGAGTTTCCCATACTGTAAAGATGCAGTTTTATTTCTCATCTTATTTTTTAAATATACCCAGTATTTTAATTTTTTAGTGGTACAATTTTATTCATAATCCTATTTTTGGTACATCCAGTATCATAATCTTATTTTCGGTAAAATTATATATTTATCTTTTTTATCCAACAATTTTAAGTTATGGGCAAAATTGCGAGGTGTAATTTTTTTTTAGATGCACTATAAATAAGATTTCGATTCTAGATATACTAAAAAAGATTATAAGCAAAATTATATCACTAAAAAGACTAGGATATTAGATACACATAAAAAATAAGATTACGATTAAAATTGTAAGTTTACCCTTCTTTGAAACCCCAAGACTCAGACTTTAATGGTTGTAGACATAAGGCCATATATGAAGCATTAGTGCCAAGAAGAGAAAGTGAATGCATTATCTTCTTTTCCCAATTTATTGTCTTGCTACTTGCTTTTATTCTTCTACTCCCTAATTTTTATAACATGAATGTATGTGTAACTTTATTTTTTATTTTTGCCGCCGTATGTGTAGGTTTAATTGTATTTTAATTTTAGTAATATTGAACCCATGCTTTGACGGCCCAAAAAAGGGAATTGAGGCCGCACATGGCTTAAAATATGAGAAATTCACGCCCCTCCCCAAGGGGGTGTGTATATGTCATATATTTATTTGATACTTGCAGCGATGATCCGATCGTACCATATAGATAATCCAAAATAATAATTCGACTAAAGAAAAATATATAGATTAAACATTTCAAAAATTCTATTATATTATTTGGTATTATATATTATTGAGTAATTTAAATTTGAGTCCCCCAAATTTTAAAATTGAAGGTAAAGTTTCTCCTAACACTGTTTATTTGAATTTAAAATTTATTTAAGGAGTATTTCTGGCTTCACTTAAGTCATTACTAAAAACTTTAATTTCAAATCTTAAAAAAAAATTAAAATAATAATTTAATACTCCTATGATGATGTATGATCTAATTAACTAATTTGAGTAAATTAAGAATTTTGGTTAAATTAGTTAATATGATATTTTTTTTAAATACCTTAAGCATCTTTCTTGCTTCTTTCCCTCTATCTTCTATTTTATTATTGTTATTAGAATATTAATAGGTTTAATTTAAAAAAATTGATAAATATGAGAAATAAATTATATATGAGACTAATATCAACTTCCTAATTAGATCTTACATTAAAAGTAAGAGAAATACAAGTTAGACCAAACCTTTACTCGATTCATTTGCGATCCTTGCAAAGCAATTTTCCTAGAAGACAATTGTCCTTATTAAGAATTTTATCCTTGTTTAAAGAGAGAACACAATGTGGAACTAATTAGTTTGATTAGCGATGGCACCCTTTGTTCCTTACTTAAATCTATAATCTAGAGTTTCAAAATGTTTAACCCATTCTGATAGAATCCAGCGCTTATTATACTAACCAAACTACAATAATATAAAATAGCAAGCCCAAGGAAAAAAGTGAAGGGAAGATTGGGGAAAACTTGCCCGTTAAAATTTTGTTGTTGAGTAGGACTTAAATGAGAGAACCAATGCTTTGTGTACGTAAAATTTATAGAATACTTGCATTTTTTATGGATAAAAATTTATCAAGTTATCCTTATCAATAAAATTTTTACTAGGAGATTTTTTTCCTTTTATTTTTTCCAAAATGAATCTTACCTCTATTAGCATATTTTCTCTTTAAAAATATCTCCACCAAATAATTTAATTCCTGCATCGAATATTCAGTATGTGGTATTATTAGTTAATACTCATCCAATCCCCAGTGTAAGTCTTATTTAACTATTTTGCTCAGACCAAAAAAGTTATATAAGTTAATTACTTATAAGAAATATTTTTTTATCCTTAACATAAGAGTTAGTTAACTAATTTGAGTAGACTAAGAAAACTAGTTAAATTAGTAATTTGTAATAAATATGTGTTGTTTTTTCTAAAATATTATTGCTAATCAAGTGCATTGGCTAAAACTACTATTATTACAATAACTATTTTGAAAAAAAAAGGATAAATATAAGAGACAAAGTAGATCAGGATATTATATTTATAACCAAAATAAAAGCTAAATAAGCTCTTATATTAAGGAACGGATGTAGTATAATATGTTTTTTCTAAAATATCACAATCATCTTTCTTAATATCTTTTTCACTCTACTATTTGATTATGAGTGAGGGAGTATTAATAACGGTAACTTATGAAAAATCGATAAATATGAAAACTAGTTCCAACACCTAAAACAAAGATCAATCCGACAATTTGTTCATATATTAATGAATAGAGGAGCAGTTAATTAAACCTTAAACTTAGTATTTTATGGAATCTAACAATGAAAAGCCGTAAGTTGTCTTTTATGTATAATATTAACATTCAAATTAATTCATAGTGCCCAAAAAATATTGATACCAATTCAAATTTAGATAAGGTGATATTTTTAAATAAAAAACAAAATTGAAAAAATTAGAGAAAAATCTCATATTAAATTTTTGCTGATGCTGATAAATTTTCATATACATAAGTAATGGTTTTGTAAATTTTGTACAGGACGCATATTCTTTGATTTAAGTCATTTTATTAATAAAATTTTTGATAGGGAACTTTAAAACAATCTCCTCAATCAAATTCTTTTGATATTTATTTTTTATTCATAATATTTGGATATTTGAATTGAAAATTTTACTAAAAAAATGTCAAATGCTTTTGATTTTCCCGCAACGCATATGAACATCCGAGTTTGTATCCACTCGCCTCTCACTCCCACTCCCAAGCCCTCCCTCTCTTCCCCCAACTCTGCTTCAAATTCAAGCTGTCTTTTTTCTCTCACTGTGGGAAATGGAATGGATCACCGTTTGAAATGAAAAAAATCTACGAAAAAACGTGAAATTACGGTTTATGAGTTATTTAGAACTAAATAGTTGTTTCGATGGCCTAAAAACCCAGCTAACTTATAACTTTCAATCTCAGTTGGACTCAACGGAAGAAAATATAACTTTTTCCATTTCAAACTACAATTTCAAAATGCATTATATTGTTAGTATAGCATTAAATGAATATTCAAAATATATCAACCCAGATTTATCCTCACACTTTAATTTATATTCATGTTTGTCCATTATATATATTTAATTAATTATCTACAATATGTTCAAATTTTTTCGGTAACAAATATTTTTATTTTATAATCTCACAAATAAACTAGGGGGAATTATAATCAAATCCCACAGAAGAGAAATAATTACTAAAAAATCCCAATAATAAGCTCAACAGCCTATAATGACAAGTCCTAGAGTGAGAATGACAACTTCTGAGACTTTTTTTTTTAATTGTTTTCCTTACTTAGGACCTCATTATAATTCTCCCAATAAACTATTTTTATTTTATCATAAAAATTTTAGGTATTTTTTTGACTGTTATCACATTAAAAATATAAAATATAAAATATTACTATTCAATAAAGTTTATGCTTTTTCCAACCATTTTACAACTGGACTCGTTTTTTTATTTAATCATCTAAACAACTTTTACTTGTTTGAACTGCAGTTTGCAACGATAAAAGCTTTTAGGAAAGTGTGAAATTGAAGTTTGTAACTTATTTAGAATCAAATGGTTCATTGTATGGGCTAAAAACCCAACCAACTTGTGGCCTTCAACCTCAGTTAGATCAACAGAAGAAAATCTGACTTTTTCCATTTTAAATTACAGTTTCAAACGGTGATTATTAAAAATGAGCATTGAAAACATACCAACCCAGATTTACCCTCACATTTTCCCCTTCGTCTCATCTTTTTTATTAGCATAATGAGTTTTTATTCAAATCAAATGAATTTTAATTTATATTCATGTTTGTTTATTATATATATTTAATTAATTATTTACAATGTGTTTTCAAATTTTTTTAAGTGACAAATATTTTTATTTTATAATCTTACAAATAAACTATTTTTATTTTGTCATAATAATTTTAGGTATTTTTTAAAAACTATTATTACATTAAAAATATAAAATATTAAACACTACTATTAATAAAGTCCATATCCTTTTAGGTCATTTTACAACTGAATTCATTTTTTTTATTTAATCGGCCAAACAATTTTTAACTTTTTCAATTGAGTTTTTATAAACATCTATCTAAACACAAATCACATTACACTTGTTGACTTTTACCCAATGCCAATCCAACTATATCTTTAACTTTTCTAACTAACTTTTTATAAATATCTATCTAAATATAAATATCATTACATTAACTGATTTTTACTCTAATTTTAATTACAAAATCAGTTAAATTAGAAGACAGTTTTACCGAATCCCAATCCAAATACACTCATGAAGTCTAAACCCTCCATCCCTGCTTTTCTCTCTCATTCCGAGTCTCTCCGGAATTTCATTAGCTCTCTCTCTCTCCCCCCGTCTTCTTTCACTAGAACCTGACGCTCCTCCAGGGTTTTGGCTTTGTTGCTTGGTGGTGTACGTGGTTGCCGTACACCTTCTAGGGTTTATCACTGTCCGCCGTGTTAATTCTTCACTATGGTCGCCGAGCCGCTTAGAGATTTGAGCCAGCCGATTGAGGTGCCTTTGGTCGACGCCACTGTTGCTGCCTTCTGTGGCACCGGATCTAAGAAAGAGGTCAGGGCACGGTCCCTCCTGTATTTTAACATAACTCGTATTTGTTTTTCGGAAGGCGCGGGAAAATTGTGGGGTTTATGGGGCAATTGGGTGCTGGTTGAGTGTCTTTAGTGTCACTCAGTATTTACTGGAACGTTCAGTTTTGGTTTAGTGGGTTCTACTCGCTCATTACCGTTTTGGTATTCGATAATGTGTGGGGCAGCGGAATGACGCGAGTTTGACGGTTTTAGGGTTTAATTCTCGTATCGCATTTGTGTCTATGTCTTTGAGGAGATAGCGTCTCTTTCTTGATATAGTACGAGGCTCTTTCGTTTGTTTACTCAAAAAAAAAAAAATTGTGAAATGAAGTTTTGACTTGCCCTTGTTCATTAGCATAGTCCTCGTAAACCATCTTTTTCCCCCTTTTCACACAATTGAATCGAAAGATCGAATGAATGGTCGAATACACTGTTATTTTAGCACATTCAAACTGATATGTAGTGTGCCTAGTCTTCTACAACTGCTGTTATATATTTTGAAGTGCTTGAATAGACTCGATTGGGTGTGAACTTTGAACAATCTTAATCTCAAATATCAAATTGGTGTTCTGTTTGGTAAATTTGACTCGCTTTGCTCAACCTCGTTACCGTGATATATATCAGAGGCTGTTTTGGTTCTATTTCCGGCGAATAGTCGAGTTCCCCCCAACTCTCAACCTTTCAATTTATAACAATTCTTTCTCTTACATTGCAGAGAAATGCTGCCTTTTGTTAATGTGGGTTTTTATCTGTTATACAGTCCATGGCTGAAGAAACCCAGCTGCTGGAATCTGGAAGAAGCCTGAAAAAGAGGCAGTTACTTAAAAGGCATGGTCATAAGAAGTCAAATAAAAGGCCAAAATTGATACCAGCGCCCCAGGTACAGAAGAAAGTTAAAATGGACAAGAAAATGAAGAGACTTATCCGCAAGCGAGCACGGGAGTATAATTCTGATGATGATGATGAGGATGGCAGTGGTATTCAGCCTGGAATTACCAATAATGTAACTGAAGAGGAAGACAAAGAAGGTGATGACTTCTCTGATGACGATGAAGCAGGAGGACAAGATGCTTGTAACCCAACTGTGAGTGATATGAATAATGACATTTCAGATGATGAAGGAGAAGATGGGGATATTCAGCCAGGAATAACAAAATTTACGGAAGGTTGTAGAGCATTCAGGATGGCCTTCAGGAATATTATGAAGAAGAGTGTTTCTGAAGATTCCTTGGTAAGATAGATGCTTGTTCATTGGGAATATACAAAGAATGAGATTGGTTTCCTTACAGTTTGATAGTTTTGTAGGGTCCAGTATTATCAGGGCACAAGAAACTTATTGCAGACAAGCTTGCAGAAGAAGAGGCTGAACGCCATGTCAAGGGAGAGGCGAAGAAGGAAAAGAAAATGGTAATTTCTTATTTAATCTGGCTGTTTTCTCTGTTATTCCAACTAGCATGTATTTTAAGAACATACTTTTATGTGTTGTTGATAAATTTATACGCATCTAGTTTTGTATGTCTGATGGTATCCCCTGACGGCAATCACACTGATTAGTGTTAACATTACAGCTGGCAGAAAAGGGGCACGTCAAGCCAGCTAATTATTTGGATTCTCATGAAAAGTTTCTAATAAGTGTTGCGACAAAAGGAGGTATTTTGGTTGGGTTCTCTTGCAAATAGAGGTCTACTTTCATGATTTATAGGTTTTTCCCCTTACTGACTTGGACTAATGTCATGTCTGGTCATCGTGCTGGATTGCTTTCAGTGGTTAAGTTGTTCAATGCTGTAAGTATTTGATTGTCATTTAAATTTCCTTTGGCAGGTTTTCCCTCTTTTTGGTGATTTAGTTCTTTTTCCATTACTGTACTACCCTTTTGCAGGTCAACAAGGCACAAACTGCTCAGAAAGGGTTGAATCCTTTAAGGAGTAAAGATGCAAAAGGTATGCTGTTATTGCTAAAGCTGACAAAACAAGCGGAAGGAGAAAACTTGAAATATATGGCTTTCATACACTTGCAGATTTGAATAGTCAGGAAAAGAAATAAATCAGCCTTGGGGGATTAGTTATTCCAATTTGCATTTCCTGAAGGGAAAATCTAGTTCTATTTTATCCCAACCCAATTGCATTACTGAATTTTGTTTAATTTCTGCACCTTTTATTTACATGCCCTCCATAACTCATTTGAAAATTTTTGATACCTTGAACCGTTTTTTTTTTCTTTTCCGGGAACAAGTGACACCCTGAAATATTTCCTGTCTTTCTGACTCCTCAGTGGTACTCATCCAGTGGTTTCTCTTGGGGAACCACTATTTCTGTTTTCTGATAGACAAATGGATGGATTGCACAGCTTGTTTACTGTTACTATTTTTAAGGGCTTTTCTTTTGTCTATTCTCTTATTCTTGTTTACGATATCTTTTACTCTAACAAGACGTACTTCTTTATGTTCAATAGACATTATTCACTCATGCATTTGAAAACATTCTATAAATATTGAAGCTTACCTTGCGGCCCATAGTGAATTAGCTTCTTGAGGAAATTATGATAGCCTTTTGTTAACCAAAAGAATGCTAGTGCATCAACTTTCCAAAGCCTAGTCTCCTCCTTACTCCGATCTACGACTAATTTCTCTTTCCACAAGATGCCTTCTCATCTCGTCAACTTCAGACAAAAGGAAAATCTCAAATTATTCCAAGGGCAAAATGTTTAGGAGCAAATTATTTATTATGTAGAATGTTGATAATATATCCAAGGATTTGGTTTTGGATACTTGATAGAGCAAAATGGCATCATGTAGTCCGTGTAGTTGGCCTTGATGAAATAAGGCTTCTTGTTGACAGTATATACCAACCTGATGATCACATGGCCAAGAAAGTCTTACTGGGTCGCAATATTAACAATCTTAAGAGTCTTGTACTAAAGGGTTTTCATGTAAATGTCAGGTCCACGTTAGACTAATATGTGATAAAGAAGAAAAGGGTATAAGACAAGCATTAAATATAAATTTAATTTATTCCATTATGATTTCTTAATTTCAGTTATATTAGGCAGTTTATTTTGCTCTATCATCGCCATAGGATCATATCTGAATTGGTTCATTACAATAGCAACAAGTCTTATCCTGTTAGGGAAGGTTGGCTATATCTATTGCGTGATGTCATTGTGCTCCATCAACATCTAAATCTTTCTATATATTATTGACCAAAAGGTCCTATTTGAATGTTCTCTTCGATCTTCTTTTATCCCTTTTAACTTGACTCAATTGTTTGTTCCACCTTCCACTCTAGCACCTTCAATGGCCTTTTTTTACTATTTTCTCTTTAATACGTGCCACACCAATTTTTCGTCGTGTGTTCATTATGGATATTATTTTTTCTTGTATGCATATGCATCTATCTCAGCATCTTCATCTCCTCAACATTCACTGATAAATGCTATTTTTTATTTTATTTTTTTGCTGTAATTTTGCTGTTGTAATTATAAAAAAAAAAAAACATTATTATCTGTCTAATAAACAGTTTGTTTTGGTGAGAGTTAACAACGCGAGAATGTGTTGTATGTATCTGCCATGGTGGTTGTCGTAGTGTTATAGATGCACGAAGGTGCTTTTTGTCCAATTCTCAGTTGCTTCCAATGTTTGGCTTGGTGAAAATTTTTAAATTATCATCATTATTGTTATTGATTCATTAGAATCAAATGATTATCCAATCATGCCTGACAATCTGTGCACAGTTCTAACTTGTCTATGTCGTTTGCCAGAAATAAGAAAGCGGACCAAAGAAGCCTTCTTTTCAGAGTTAGGCAAGCCATTGTCTGCAACAGGCACCTCTGGAAAGGTCAGTCTTTTGCTTAGCCCCCCCTCTGTCCTCCTTGTTTGTGAAGGCATTCTGTTCCCCCCCCCCCCCCCCCCCAAAAAAAAAAAAAAGGAAAACAAAAAACCAGCTCACCATGACACTTTTTCGTTCAAGTTCTCAAACTAACCGTTGCACGTTGTTTCACTTTATAATCCATTGTTCATAATGAACTCTGGCAATTGCGAGAGTGAGTTCGAAGCTACCCTTTTGGAGGTAGTGGTAGCTACCTTATGATTAATGAGTTTAATGAGTTATGTAACTGGCCAAATTATTGATATGCAGGCTCAAACGAGCAAAGAAAAACTGGAAGTCGAAGAGCCTGCTTGGGTGCCATTACGAGATAATTATATGCTGACAAGTTCAAGACTGAAAGATTGGGACAAAGTTCCTGTAAGACTACATTTATATATATATATGAAACTGATGTCTGTAGTTAAGCTAAATGTCAACTTTTACCCATTTATTTTTCTACTGGCATGTAGGAAAAAGTTGCATCAGATGACTTTGGAAAAATCTCTGAAGATAGTAGTTCTGATGAAGATTAGTTTTGAACTTGACTAGGCACTGCAGTGAGATCGTCTTCGCGGGTATTTTGTGAGCATTTGAAGAATTGAGACACTGCAATATTGTAATTGGCATGATTTTTGCCCATCAATTTTGTAATTAGATGCCCAGTGTGCTTCATCTTGAGAAGGGATGGAGTCCATGAGCTAACGTGGAGTTTTAGATATATATAACAGTTTGTAGTTCCTGTTGGTAGAAATGATAACAATACTTGAAAGGAAGTGAATTCGGTGTTTTAAGAAATTGTCGATCTTTATAAAAAACTGTTCCTGTAGAACAGAGTATGGATGATTATTTGTGTAAACTAACGTTTAAAACCTGTTTATAAGAAAGCTAAATCACTTTTTACAAGCTCGATGTTTATATGAAATTTGAAGTGAAAGAAGCTTTGAATATAATGATTTTCTGGAAAGATACTGGTAATGCAAGACATGAGAGATTGAATGTGTAAATAACGAATATCTTAGTTGAGTTCGATTCATTTGAGCTTACTTCCAGTTTTCTAGTAAATTGCTTGGGATTTTGAATTGATTTTGAATTAGGCACCCGCAAGTTAGTATGTTTTTTTCTCTTTTATAGTAAACGCATGGGTTAATAATACAAACTTTAGTCCTTATATTTTGATTGAATTTTTGTTTTTATTCTTATATTTTCAACCAATGAGTTTTGGCCTTTTAGTTTTTTTTGTTTAAAATACTAGTCCCTATACTTATTAGAGTTGGCATTGACGGTGTTAATCTTTCCTATGTGGCATTAACATTGTTAAATTTGGTTATGCAGCATGCGCATTGAGCTGTTGGTCAATTGTTGACTTGGATGTGTGATTTTAAAAAACAAAAGACAACATGCACTTAAAGCCATTTCCCCTGAATCAGGGATGCCCCCTCTTCATCCTCATCCCTATCAAAATGCTACGACGCCATTGTTGTACCCCCCACTATTTCCTCTTATCCCCCCTTCACTCGTGTCGTTGTAACCTGGAGATAAGATTTGAGAGGAAAATATCAGTCACATCTTATTTTTAGACCACATTTTACCTCAATTGGAACTATTTAGAATTATTTCTTATGGCCTTAAGTTGGAAAAATTTAAACTTTAAAATTTCTTAAATTTAGGTTACTATTCATTATAATCCTAATAAAGGTCACGCTTTAAAAATTCATAACTAATTTTAGAAAAATCAAAATGAAGTGGTTTCAAATTCTATTTAAAGTTTTTAATGCAATCTTTAAGGGAAAAATACTCATTGGTGTCTAGAACTTACGAATTAGTTCCAGATTTCGTGCAAAGTGGTATTGCTCATATGATTATTTTTTAATTTTTCAGGATTTATGTTCAACTTTGGAAGGACATAACTTTTTGTACAAAACCCTAAATTTGATGAAATACCGCTTGCTTTAAAGTTAAAAATAAGATATATAAGCCTGTCAAAATTCAGGTCAAAACTCAACCCATTGCATGAAATTTCGTTGGTCAAACTTCACCCTTAAAAAGTCAACTTTTATCCTCTTAAATTATCATTCTTGGTTATTCTTTTCCTTTCAATACACAAAACCATTTTAGTCACATATACCATGCTAAAACATGATTTCTTGATCAAATATTCACATAAATATCACTTTTGGTCATTAGTACAATATTCAACATAATTCACAATAATCTATAATAATTACAAGCATTGTTTCAAAGAGGCATAACAATCAATTATCTCCCAAAATAATCTATTTTCCTTTGTCTTTGCTTGATCCAACCCCTAGTGATGAATATTTAAACACAGAGGAATGAGATTTCATAGAAATCTGAGCAGCAATGAATCATAATTACCATGCAATTCATGTTATGTAAAAATGTGACATGTAAACATAAAATCAACATCATTATGTAATATTTCATGTGCATATCATTTGCCATGGAAAGAGAGCAATCAATCAAGCAATTATGCGATTCCTCATAATGTATTGCTAAAGCATATTCAACATAGACTTCCATCCATAATCATATAATTTCCTTAATCATATCATGGTAACATAAATCAAATAACATATACACATTTAAACAAGTAAGAAAGCATTCAAATTATGAGTTCAATACTATCTCTTAATCACTTATTTAATTCGGCTTCCTTGATACAATGGTGCTTCTCTTTGATTTCTTGCAAAGTGTCTATCAATCCAAGCATAACCATTTTCTAAATTACTAATAATTTAAGCATAAACACTAATGCTTGACATTAAATTCAATTAAATTCTTTTTTTCTTGATTTTTGACATAATTATTTTTTCTTTGTTTCAACCAATCTCTTGGGCCATTCGTACAAAATTTGTCATGTAGAATCCAAAAATCAAATCAGATTTAACAAAATCACATTCCTTCCCTTTCAACTAGAGTTGATCGAATAGGATAGTATTGGATTCTAGAATTTTTATTTTTTATTCTAATGATTTTAAACACTTGTCCTTAATGTTTCCCTACACAAAAACATCTTTTAAACTCATTGGAATCATCAAATCATATTGAAACAAACTCTAACCCCAAAAACCCACAGTGGCCGCATAAGGTGTTCAAAAACCCTAACTTTGGTTTTCTTCCAAAATTCAATCCAAACATCAATTAAACATGTAATTTCAAGCCCATATTCATGGTTTTTATCCTTCACTAATGCTTCTTCAATCAGGTTGAAAATGGACAGCATCACACCTTAGAATTATCATGAAATTTCAATCAAAACAACCCTTGAATCTAACCAAAATCAAGTTTAGACATACCTTAATGGATCCTTGCTTGAAGCCTGATAGTTTTCCTTGAATTTGGAGGGTTTTGGGTACTGTTTAGAGGTTATTTTTTAATTTGGCAGAATTTTCCCTAATTTTTCTATTTTGGCTGAATTTTGGGATATTTTAGGGGGTATTTATAGAGCAAAAATCTGACCATTCTCCCCTCCTTTGTGGCACCATTTCCTGCTACCTAAGGGGCCATGTGTTCCTCATCATATGCCTCAAATTTTCAGATAAAGCCAAGTGTCCTTCTTCTTGATTTTTCTTTTGAATTTTGGGCTTGACTAACCCTCTTTAATTATTGGGCCATGGCCTACACGAAATTTATGAGCTCTCTTGGCCCAATATGTAACCTAAAACTGATTTAAAAAGGAAGAAGAAGTGTGGCCTAATCACAAATATCAATTTCCAACCAAAACTCACCATTTGGTTACTATTTTAAAAAATAGTTCTTGGCCTCCACAAATCACAGCACTCACTTTAGACTCATTTTATATGGATCTCAAAAAGTATACGGTTCATAGATAGAAGCTTGATTTTGACAAACCCAACTTGTCTGTCTACATTTCCTTTCTGATTGAAGATGTGAACTGTTATATACTTCTATGCTCTTTATCGTCTCTATTAATCATGCTTTTTTTTTCTTTCATTTTTATTAGTGCTTGTGTGGAGTCAACTCTGTTTCTCTTTTTTCTATTTTTATAGATTTACTTAAATTGCATTAGTTATTCCATAGAAAATTTTCTCTTTTAAATATTTTATTAAATTAGCAGATTAGTTATTCCATAACAGAATAGTCCTCTTTTAACATTTTGCATTAGTTATTCTATTATATAACCGCCCAAGTTATTAGAAAAAACATAATGGAATTCAAAAATTTTACATGGCATATGATACAAAGTGTAAGGCATTTGAAATTTATAAACAAAAACAAATTTATCACTATTCAAAAAAATTTATAATAAAAGTTATATACTTCAAATAATGAGCTAGATGTCATTTTATGGTCTACTTCTCTAGGAGAAGCACAAATAACAATTATCACTATTAAACAAAAACAAATTTATTATAAAGGTTATATAGTTCATTTCTTTACTGAGAAATAAAAAATTATTTCCTACATACTGATAAGAAGACTCCAAAACACCATAATGTAAGCTGTATATATATATACTCATATTTGATTATTACATTTTCTAGTGCCTTAAAAGCATATATTTGTAGTTTCCCATAGAAAGGAGGCAAACACAAATAATATCATTGCACTTGGTGGATTATTCTAATGGTATATATTACTATTATTGCACTTGTGATGAAAATATTCTTTATTTTAGTAGTATATATTTGTGGCCTTTGATTCATTCTCCTTGGACTCAATACTTCATATAAAAGTAATGAAATCCAAATACAAATCATCACGCATGTTCATTGTCTTGTATCAGCTTTGTATGACATGGTAAACTATACTCTTCTAGCAAAAGCTAAATCAGGTCTTAATAATTTTCTTCATCGTTATTCATTGCAACGTGTGTATGTGGTTGTGTGGTTTTGGATTGTTCTATAGATGAGCAACCATAATAAACAAGGAATGATCAAGGATCTTAAGGAAGAAATGTTGGATTTTGAGTCTGAAGTTAAAAGGTTCACAAATTTTAAAGTGGCAACTAAAGGTCCTGACTTCAAGTTCAATTTCAACTTCAACCTCAACTTCAACCATGTGTTACAAGATTGGAAATGGTGTAGGTGAACGTGGATTGTACAACTTGTTTGTTATATTGTACATACATTATATTTGTTGGAAGAGATATCAACACTAGTTGATAGGCCTATCAGTTATGGTAATGTTGAAAGAGAAACCATGAGGAGAACATCCATGAAACAATTAGAAGAAACAGAAAAATGTCGTGATATTATTCGCATGGGATCACGAGCATTTATGCAGTTATGTGCTAAACTTTGAAACACTGGTAGAGTTAAAGATTCTAAAAATGTTACAGTTGAGGAGCAGGTGGCAAAATTTCTTCACACATTAGCACACAATGTAAGAAGTAGAACGATGGCTTTTTATTTTAATCAGTCTAGAGAAACTATTAGTCGTCATTTTCATAATGTATTACAAGCTATTGTTTCTCTTGAGGCTGAATTTCTTGTGCAACCTTCTGGCTCAGAGGTTTCTCCAGAAATCCTTAATAATGAAATATTCTACCCATATTTTAAGGTATGTTTTTATATCTGTGCATGCTTTTGTAATTGTATAGTATATATGTTATGTGTAACTAAAATTTATAATACGATTGCATTGGAGCAATAGATGGAACTCACGTTTGGAAAAAAGTACCTAAAGAAGAAGGTGCCCGTTTTCGAGGATGTAAAGATTATCCGACTCAATATTTTTGCTGTGTGTTCATTTGACATGAAATTCACATATGTGTTGGCTAGTTGGGAAGGAACTGCCTCATATTCAAGAATACTTAAAAATGCTTATCAAGAGAAGATAAAATTATAATTCCCCAGGTTTAGTACGGAACTATAAATGATTATTTTATTTTTTTTATGAATGTTTATTTGTGCTTATGGACTACTTTAAATTATTTAGGAAAATTTTATATTTGTGCTTATGGACTGCTTTAAATTGTTTGGGAAAATTTTATCTCGGGGATGCTGGCTTCCTACTCAAATGTGATGTTATAACACCTTATAGAGGAGTTCATTATTACTTGAAGGAATATTCAATAAGAGCACCACAAAATGCAAAAGAAATTTTCAACCATCGACATGATTCCTTGTGAAATGTGATAGAAAGAACATTTGGTGTTTTGAAAAAAAGATTTCCTATAATTGACAGTGGCACAGAGCCACATTTTTCAATTGAGACAATGGTTGATATTGTGATAGCTTATTGCATATTACGCAATTTCTTAATGGGTGTTGACCCTGATGAGGCCCCAATTTCAGAGGTTGATCGTGAATTGTCATGCAATCCCAATATAGATGATCAATTTGCAGCCAATCATGAGGAGGACTATAGACAAAGATCAATTTTAAGAGATAACATAGCAGCTCATATGTCGCATGATTACTCAACCCATATGTCATATTGATTATGATTTGAACTGTTTAATTAAGTTGTATGGTTGTAAAATTGTTATTGCTTTGTATTGTTTGAAAGTATTTGTTTCCTTCTATTAGTTTATATACTATTTCTAATTAAAGGTATGTGTTTTTTTGGTATTAATTTACATACTATTTTTAATTGAAAGTATGTGTTTTTTTTGTTTTAGCTTGCATACGCTATTTATTTAAGTTGCATGGCTATAATTTTGTCAATAAATTTTTGTATAGATTGAACAATGACACAGAAAAAGAAGGAATCAATGAAGGATAATTTGCGTTGGACACCTAAGATGGACGAATGTCTTATTGATGCCTTGTTAGAAGAGATGATGAAAGGGAATTGTCCAGATGGAATATTTTCAACATATGTATATGATAATATGGTGCAACTCTTACAAACAACTTTGGTACTCACATTACAAAGCAACATTTTAAAAATAGGAAGAAGACTTTATCGCAATGATTTAGAGCTTTATGATTTATTTCATGGATTGAGTGAGTTCTCATGGAATCCTATCACAAAATTGTTTGAAGCTGATAATCAAGTTTAGAATGATTTGATTGAGGTGAGTAATTTGTAGAATTTTAAGACCATGTATTATAGGTTGATTTACATAGTTTACTTATGTTTGCAGAGAAAGCCAAATGCAAGAAAGTGGAAGAATGCACCTGTGCTACATTATGATAAGTTATATGAATTGTTTAGTATAGACAAGGCAAGAGGAAAATACTCCAAAAGTGGCAAGGAAAGGGTTGCATAATGGAACTCTAATGTCGGGGGAACTAATGTTGAAAGTGAATGTAATTTTCATTATGAGTCACCAACCTCACAAGGTAACTTAGAGGATAGCCCATCAAACGGGACATCTGTGGGAACTATGTCAGTTAGGGGGTAAAAGCGTAAGGCTTCAATGATTGAATCCATTGAAGAAAGGTGTAAAAAAATGATTGTAGGAACAAAGGAACTAGTTGACGCCATGCGTGATGGCAATGTAGTTGTTGAGAGACAGGCTCAACTTGCTTAGAAGCATGCTCAAGTTGTTGAGAAGCATGCTCAAATTGCTGAGTGGCAAGCTCAAATTGCTGAGAAACAAGCTCAAATTGCTGAAAAGGGTCTTTCGATACTTGAAAAGAGTAGGCCTCGTCATTATAGCGAGGGGGAAGTATGGGCTACAATTGAGGAAATTGGAATACCTGAAGAGCAAAAACTACAATGTTACTTCTTCTTGTGTAATGAAGAAAGGCACAAGCTAAATTTTTTTGGGGTTCCACCTCATTTACAGTTAGAGACATTGCTCAGGTTGATAATTGATGCTAGGAATCACTAAAAAAAAGTATGGATATTGTCAAACCTTACTTATATAATACCTTAGCATTCATTTAGAGCCATTTTAGACCACTTTGGATGGTCTTAAACTTAGAAATTTCAATTTGGACGTTAATTTTCGAAAATTTACTGTTCACTACCCAAGTTTCAAATTATAGGTCCAACTTTGAAAAATCATAACTAATTCTAGAAAAATCGTATGGAGGTGTTCCAAAATTCTACAGAAAGCTCTTTTAATTTTCTATGAAAAAAGATCCAATTAGACTTATCCTTGCCCAATTTGGACAGTTTATTGGATAAAGATTATTATCTTTTTGGTAAAATCTAGAACTTCCAGATTCTGTGCCTCAACTTTGGAAATCCATATCTCCTTGTATACACATCCAATTGAGGTGATTTACCTCTCATTTTACAGCTTGAGATGTGTACTATAGGTCTACCAAATTTCGTAGCTCAACTCATTCATATAATATGTCAAAATGAAGCTCGAAACTAACTGCTTCAGGACCCATGTTTATCTCTTAACTAACTTTTGCTTTAATTCTTTTTATTTTGTTGGGATGTAAAACTTGGGCTTGATCTTTCCCATTCATATTCATACACTTTCAATCATGCCATAAACATTCTAAGTACATAAACTGCATTGATGGCATTTATAAATATAATTTACAACATAGGAGAATTATACATTGGACATTAATCTCATTCATTAACATCAATAATTCTCCACTCTCTTCTCCTTGCTTCTCATGCCATTATTGCCCATCATTGATTGACCTAAATGGTTGGTTAGGGAGGAGTGAGATTCAGAAAGTCTCAGTAGCAAACAATACCATATTAATCATGCTAGATGGATACTAATGCACTACACGCAACTTGTTTATTCTCTTGTTAATTAGTGACATATTAGCATGCTCAAAGCTAACTTCTTGATGCATGACCATAGAGATTTAATCTACTCATCATGAATAGCAATTACAACAGCTAAAACATGTCACAATAACATTTAAATAACATGTACACAGCAACACACAAGCATACAACATAGGTAAGTTCACTACCTTGCACCTCAAGCTTTCCTCTTACTTTTCCTTTGACTCCCTTGACTTTCCAACCATGTGGGCATTCAGTCAACATCATCAACATCTTCTTGGATGTTTCAAGGTCCTAAACATAGTCACATTGATCATACAATCGATTAGGACCACTAGATTACATGAAGTTCAAGACTAGCTCTCTTGAACTTAACCTTTTCTCTAAATTTTTGGATTAACATTCTAGCTTTGTGAAAATTATTCTCTTAGGCTAATCCTATACAATTTTGCCCAAGGAATCCATATATTCACTTAAATTCATGAAAATCCAATCTCTCCCTATAGATCACATTTTGGCCGAAAAGGGTGTCTTGAAAACCAAATTTTCATTTTCAAATTCCAAGCTTCCAAGCTTCCTTTCTTGGTGTTTCCCTACACCATTTCATCATTTAGACATGTTGAAAGCATCAAATTAAATCAAATCCAACTCTAACCCCATTCTCTCTCCTTGGCCAAATTGAATCATCATAAGTAGGGGTGGGATTTTTTTTTTCCAAAACTCACTCAAAACTTAACAAAACCTATCCTTTTTAAGTGTGTAACCTATACTTTAAACCCTTGATAAACCCTTCCATAATTTTCAAAATTTTGGCAACACCTCCCCATGGAAAATGACCATCCAAAACTACATAAAATCACATATAAACAGCCCATAATAATTAACGAAGAGCTTAGGAGCTTACCTTGGTTATTTCTTAAACTTAGGTGGACTTTCTCTCACTAGAAATGGCTCTTTCTCTCTCTAAATGCAAGAGCAGAAGAATTTCCCTATGGTTCCTTGCTTGGTCGAAATGTGAGGGGAGGGAGTGCCTATTTATAGCCAAAATTTTGACTTGAATGGACCAAAATGCCCTTGGTAGCTAATAGAAAGGGTAAGGGTAATTTTAAAACTTTAAGTTGACTTTTATATCATCATTGCATCATCTTCTTGCATCATCCTTACCTCATTCTTCTAGAAGGTGCCAAGTGTTACAAATGTGGTGGAGAAAAAGGGAGATTAGATCCTAGCCATTAGATCAAAACTTGTTCCCTAATTTTCCTCTTATTTTACTTGGCCCACGTTTCTCCAACTTTCTTTATGGCCTTTCGGAGTTCAGAAAATTCTTCTGTCTACTCATAAATTCCTTTTAATTCTAGAGAGTATGAATTTTCTTAGGCCACAACACTTCCTTTAAGCCTTGCATAAAAATTCATTTACTAAAATACCCTTTTATCAGCATAATCGGCTTTTTAATTTATTAAAGCCATTCCACTGGCCTTTTGGTTGCGGGACTAATTTTATAAATTAGTACAACCTTTCAATCATTCAACCTCATTTTTGTATACATTTTTTAGGTCTCTTGCTATTTTAAATAATTACCTCAAATAGTATACTTTTTACTGGTCATAACCTCATAAATTCCATTTAAGCTGCCTCAAGGGTATTTTTGTCATTTATCTTCACAAAAGAGTCTTAGAATATTATTTTCTATTTTCTAGGATTTTCTTGGAATTCTCTGTATACTCTCCTATTTTTACCCCTGTTGGTAATAACTTTCTGAATTTACAATTTAGTCACTTCTCAGACTTAACTTCATACAATCCTCTCTTTGAGGCTTCTAACTTAACCCTTGGCTTGTTTCTACTCTCTTTTCTCTTTCTAGACCCTTGAGACTTTACCGAAACCTCTAACTTTGATCACACCTCAGTCTCTGAAAACTTTTACTTTGCAATTTAGTCCCTGAAGCTGCTTTGGCTTCCTTTCTCATCTTTGGGACTTCTGCTCAAGAGGCTTAGTAACCTATCTTCTTTAGACTACTTTCAAGGCTTCTAGGCCTCAAAATTGAGATGTGACAGATATGGTGTTGGACTTTTTTGGTTCATAGATCTTTTGTGATATGGTGACATGTTGGCCTCTTTTGTTTAGGAAATATGTACCTTTTGACATGATGTTTTTAATGTATAGTGACATGTTGGCTATTTTTTGTTTAGGCAACATAGACCTTTTATCATGTGCTCATGATGTAAATGGCATGTCCACTTTTTTATTTATAATATTCCATGATCATGATGTAAGACATTTTATTCTATAAATATCAAGATTAATTTTAATCATATTATTAGTGATATTTTTCATGATATCAATTTCTCATGTTATTATAATCTTTAATTTTATTCGATTTTTATCATTTTATTAAAATATTAGATAATGTATAAGTTATTTATTTCCTTTTATTTTAATTAAGTTCAAAAATTATTCCCTTTTTATTTTTATACAGAAAAATAAATTTTTTTGCTAAATTATTTAGTTTCCTTGCCAATTGATTATAATAAGGGTATTTTAGTCATTCTGATATTTATATATTTTTTCCTCCCTGTTTTCTCTCACTCATCTAAGCAAAATGAGTGATAATATTTTTTTTTAATTTTCTCTTCTCTCCATTTTCTTTCCTCCCAACTTTTCTTCTCATCCAAGTAGGGGGCAAGAATCTTACGAAGATTCTAACAGCTAGGGGTTATGGACATCCACATATATACAATATTTATAACACAATTTTACATATTCCAGGGTGTTTATTCAAGATTTTCCTGTAATTATAACCCTAGCTAAAACAGTACTGGTTGGTACAGAGCAACTGATCCATTTTTCTTTCCTTGACGTTGCATTCCACACTTGGCGCAACTCGCCATGGACGCTATCCACTGTTGTCAGCCCCTGGTTGTTGAGTTGTTCTCTGGCAAGTATTGGAGAAGTTTCAAACCCTTTAGTTTTGTCTACTCCCTAAATTCGGAGAGATTGATTTGCTCAGTCTGCCTTTGAGCCTACATATGAATTTGTTTCCCGGCTATATAGGACACCGTTGCACCTTTTCTTACTTTATGTTATTGACTACTATACTTCCTTCCTCTTCATTCTGATAACCAACGACTTATATGCTTTGGATTGTTTTGTTGTGCAAACTTGGATTTATTGTGTATTGGCATGTGTTTATTAATCTCTTTATATTATTATCAATTTAGTAAATTCTCTAGGTATTTGTGATGCATGGTCTAGTGAATGACTTGGCTCAACTTGTGTTTGGCAATTTATTAGCTTGAGTTTAGTTGTCATCTTTAGTGGCTTGGAGGAGTTGCTTAAGTCAGTTGGCTTACTAAGGCATCTTTGTCAAAGTATCTAGAACAAAAATTCAAAAAAGAATTATACCAACTATGCATATTTCAAAGAGACGTCGATTAAGTGTAATATAGGTCAGCCAGTGGGCCTATGGGTGAATGGCTTCTTGCTCGAGCTCTTAGTACTTTTGGTCTATATGATTTTTTGATGTTTCAAATGTTCTGCTTTATGATTTCTTGTTAGATTTTCTGCTTTGTGATTTTCTATTTGGCACTTCTAGTGGATGTATATTCTTCCATTGTTACATGCGCTCTGGTCTAAATATTCATTTTTGGTGGAGGCAAATCCATCTTATGTTAGAACAAACCATATGAACAAAATATTTATCCAAATAATGATATGGAATTCTACATTATCATAGTAGCAGCGGAAGATTTATATAAATACCTCTCACCATGCTAGATGATTCGAAAAAGCAACCTATAGTACTCATGATCTAGATCTAGATTAGAACAATTGAAAACATAGAAACCTATTAGTAGAAAGAATGTTAGGATTTTTCTAACTAGAAGGTGGGCGTAGTGATGGAATTGATAAGAGCCGCCACCAGTCAAGGAACCCTTAAAAGTAATGAATTAGGTTTTCTCTCTATTCATTCACTCAGTCTACCATCAAAACTTAACCCACCATCAAGGTCAAGAAACAACTAAAAAAGACTGAGTCTAAAATCCTACATAGATTGGGCCTAACTGATTAACGAGCCACACTCAATATATTTTAATTAAAACAAAAATAATATAATATAATACTCCTCCGGTCCTAATTATAAGACCCAATTGACTTATTTGAGGAGATTAAGGAAGTAAGTTAAGTTGGTTATTTATAATAAATAAGTGTTGTCATTCCTAAAATATCCTTGCTAATTAAGTATATTGGCTAAAACTATCATTATTAGAAGGATTATCTTGGAAAAAATACATAAATATAAGAGACAAAATGAATTGGGGTCTTATAATTAGGACCAAATAAAAAGTCAAATGGGGTCTTATAATAAGGACCGGAGGAGTATAATATATAATATAATATAATATAATTAAAATATCTTATATTCTCCTACTTTGCCCATACATTATATGTCAGTTGACGTGTCAAGGCTAATTAAGGCAACACTACTACAATCATAGCATAAGTCCCCTTAAGTCGAGTGTTACCTTCCATGTATTATAAGTAGCATCCTTACTTAATGGGTTGTAACTCTATGAATAAACCTTAAATGTTTATTCGGTTCCAACTTGAATGTTTGTTAACGTCACATAATTCAGGTACCAAACTTGAGACAACAAACCACAATTTGAATTTCATCACTTGATAATACCTCATCTAGATCACTAAATGTGATCTATCTCTAATAAGATATTGATCCTTTGGCCTTTCTAATAACATGCTCTTTACTCAAGGATCTATGCTTTTTGTGTTTTATGACCTCTTGACTCCATGGGCATATAACAAACACCCTTAATGGGTTTTGAAATCAATTCAATATTTCAAAATCCTATGATGAAATTCATTAATCAACAATCTTACAACTTGCCTCTATGAATGATTAAAGATGGCATTCCATAATAAAAGTAAACAGTTAGTGATTGTTTAGCAATCTTGCACTCCTCCATAATGCAACTTGTTCAGTAAGCATGAACGTGTGTCACGATGTTAACAATTGGTTGCTAACTCATCTAGTTAAATTGAACAATCTCAATCATTCAAGAAAAATTGACTCTCATATATGTGAAGCATAATACGTAATGTACATTTAGTAATATACTTCACAATTTGCAGCTTTTCAGTTATCATTCAAGCACTAATTTGCTTGAGAATTCTCCTAATATTCGTTGCAATGGCATTGGCCATTTTGTGCACATTCAAACAAGGTAATACCTTAGCAATTAACTTAAAAGGAATACTCATCATCTCCTTTACATGATGATCATATTAGAGACATATGGACAATCTGATCATATCCTCGTATCAAGCGTGTTACACATGACAAATGTCATCTATTCATGGATGTTCAAGTGCTTGTGATTATAAGTTACTTATGATAATCTCAAGTACCTTGAGAATAATCCATTTATGTGTTCTAAAAGAATACCGCACCTCAACTAATAATATCACAACTTTTGAATAATGACCATCTTGTCATTGGTAACACCTTGATTTATTAAACATGTGCAATATATGGATCACCCATATCCAAATTATAGATGACCTAACTCCCACTAATCAATTGATACAAACAAGACCATGATGTTCTCAACTTGATCATATATGTGACTATATCATGATATATTAATTATCACAATTGTGAGACTTGCTCATAGATTGAATTCTCCTTGTATAAGCTATTTGACATCTTTCACTAATTCATATATCTCTTCGTACGTCAAAAATGAAAAGATTCTAACAATATTCCAAATCAATATAGACATTAGCTTCATGAAGATATGGTGGGAATGTTCATTAATATATAAGATAATATCTTACCATAATGAGTCCCCTTTCTTCATAGAAAATTTTTAGCAAATAATATTCTTTTATATTACTTAATGTTGCAAACTAGCAACTATACAAATAACCAAATATTACTGTTTGCCTTGAGATCTTACATATTTATCATGACATAATGCTTTTACTTGGAATTTATTTTATTTCTTGAGAGGTCATACTTAATATTTATATTTATATTCTAGTTAAATACTTTTATGTACATCATGTAGTCACTGCGAATTGTCAAATTTCAATCACTATTGATCTTAACTCAATCTGTTAATGAGATTGAAGTTACAGAAAAAGAGTATCACCCCATCAATTTTGAGGTATTCCTTATTTATTTCAGATACTCCTTGTAAAATTAATAAAATTCTTCATCTTGATACTTCTAATTTCAAGAATGATCAATTGTGAATCTAAAAAATTCATGATGGTTTTACATTCACCTTAATAAGGTGAGTGCAATGTAAAACCAATGTTCTACCATAATTAGGGATTGTTCTTTACATTTGATCACTCTTGATTAGTTTGATCACTCCCACTAATCATGACAATAATAATAAATTTGACATTCTTCAAAATACTACACTAAAATATGATAAACAAAACACTTGAATGCTTAAGACTTTTATGCATTTTCACCAAAATATACAATACAAGTTTCAAGAAATATTTTCTTTCTACACTCTTTTCTTTATAAGTGTATATAATAAGTTAAGCTTCCAACCCTTTAGATTTTCAAAAGAACTTAAATACAAATTAAGTTAGAATCTTATTTAAAATATACATAATTGTCTTAAGTATGTCCCCCAAGAGGAAAATCAAATTGTAAACCTTATTGCTCAATATGTCTATTAATGCTATGTTTCTTCTCTCAACAATATCACCTAGTGATTTCTTGTATGAAGAAACTTAACATATAGACTAGGTTATTGTCCATCAATGACTACTCATCATCTATCTCCCTTGTTAATCTCACTACACTAATCTATTTATCAGATTAACTGCCCACTTTCACCTTATACACATCAAATGATGATCACACAATTATAAGGCAAATAGTGATCAGGCATTGTGAGAGAACACCTATAAGGAATATATATAATTCCATTTACTAAAACACAAACTTGAAATATATAATGGTATATGTAATTGCTTACTAATCATAATTCTTCAAGTTCTCTTAAAGTGGTGCGACGGTTTACATATTTTTTAATGTAAACCGTATATAAATTAGAATAAATAAGGTTAAGAGATCATTAAATCTCTTTTGTTTATAAAATTTTTAACCATTTCATGAAAATCTTTGAAAATATCGCGCACCACATAACTTGAAGAAATCCTTCTCATGATTAGTTTAAACAAAATGAGATTTTAAATGTATCAACGGCAAAAATCTATTCATCATTATCTCCAATCAGATCTTTCTTTATTAGCATATGATTCTTATATATGCATATCACTTTATGGTTTTGAAGTTAGTTGGTGACCTAATGACCCTCATTTAAAATCTCATTCTCATCTAAATTTGAGCCAAACATTTAATATATACATTTTTAATAAATACTTAATCTTGCATATATTTATGCAAATCTATAATAGCTCATATTAATGAGATAATAAATTGAGAAGCTCTTTCACCAACAATAATGGAGATCATTTGTGCCAATATACTTTACAGAGAACAATTTATAGTCCGCATACAATGCAATGACTTTTCATGATAATTTCTCAAATTCATCCTTCAGCCCATGAAGAATTCTTGACTTTGTTCCATTCGTTATGTATCCATAACCAGCTCTTAATTGACATCATTGTATTAAGACAATTTGGTCTCATAATATTATCTCATTTTGCATGCTAGTATTAATGGGTACTAAAACTTTCTTAATGTCAAGTTCAATTTAATTGAAGAAGTTACATTTATTTTCTTTTAGGCTTAATAATTGTCCCTAACTAAAAAGATAACAATAATGCTGCAAAACAAAAAATTAACTATTAATCATGCTTACGGCAACACTTTATGAGGCAATCAACTATCACATTTGAGCATACATTTACCTATGTAAATCGTACAATTATAAATTTTATATTACTAAAGTCTACTTGTGGGCAAAGACTTCAATGTAGCACAAATTTATATTCTTTAATTGGTGAAACTAGAATGCATTTAGGTTCCTAATACCTGTGGGCTACTTAGGAATCATAAGGCTGTTTCTATCCCACCCTAATTAAATATGTAATTATAGTTATCTACTTGTGCACAAAGACTAATCATAACCACATATTTAATTACAAGTGATGTCTTCAAATCTTTATGTGATGATTTGTCTATTAAGACAAATACATGTACACGTAAGGATGTTGTGGCTACTCCTTAACTCTACATTCACATCAAAAGACATCAAATCATTTGTGTATCTTAATTATACATTTAACCAAAATTGATATTTTAAATCTACATGTGATTAAATATGTATATAACATATGTATAAGGATGCTATGGCTACTCCTTAAACAAATTTAAATAAATATGTATTCTAATCACTAATATCATATATGTGCAATTAAATTCCACATATATATATATATGCACACACACACAACATCAATGAGAATTTCAACTAAATAATTTAATCAACTAAACTATTTATGTGATCAAGTTATAATTACTCATTCATTATAGTTGATATTTTAAAATCCGTATGTGATTATTTATCCATGCACTATATAAGAGGATGCTGTGGCTACTCCTCATCAACTTTGCATGCTAATCATAATTGTCAACTATATGCATTTAAATCCCATATATGGACAACATAATAGAGAACTTAACCAATTAATTTAATCAACATAAATAACTAAAATTAAATTCTCCCTCTATTTTATGCACCCAAAAATTATTTAATAAATCAAATTCAGCATATTTCAACTCAAATATAATTTTGCAGAATTCAAACAAATATATAGTTGCCTAAAAAAAGATATTTAAACAATTAAATAACAAACAAAAAGAATTTTGCAAAATTTCACAGTATGTTAAAATAGTCAAATTAATTTTTCTTTTATTTAAAACAATTTAAACGGCATATGAAATAGATTATAGATTACCCAAATGGCTAAATAAATAAAAGACAATTTAAATAATATTTTATTTAACTCAAAACTGTTTCTGGAGATAAAACAAAATTGGCCCATATAACAAAACACAAAATAAAGCCCAAAACCAAAATTTCATAAACAAGCAAAAATGTCTAGGCCCAAACAGTCCCAAATAATAAATTAGAGAACTCAAATAATGTTTATTTAACCCAAATAATTTTCAGAGAGTTTACCAAATTGACCTGATAGCACTAGTTCTAAATTTTTTTAGAAATTGGAAATAATTTTCATGGTCCAAATTGGTTTCCGAAAGTAAATTAAAGTGGCCCAAGCAAAGTACCCTGAAAGGAAGCCTAATAGTAGTTTTCAAAAAAAAAAAAACAATATTTAAGCCCAAACAAACAGCTCAATCTGTCACTGTTGCTCAATGCGAAAAAATAAAATTAAAGTTGGCCTAAATGAAAATATCCAGAACAGAAGTTGCAACAGTGCTGGATTTTCTTTTTTCTTTTTTGTTTTAAAGACCCAGGTGGACCAAAAACTTAATGTGGTTTTTTTTTTTGCTGGTAAAAAAAATGTGGTATTTTTTTTTAAAAAAAAATTCTACCCAAGAAATCACCTTTCATAAAATTTCTAGAATATAAAAAATATCACATTTTTAATGTAAACAAATGGATACTAAATGACAAATTTTCCTTCCGGAGCTATAGATAAATTAGTTTTTCATTCCATATATGAAAATAGATTTACAGAACACATTTAATACTACTATATTATAATGCTTCTACCTTTACAATTAGCATGGACTTTCTTGTGCCGTGTATGAGTAGAATTTATTTTATTATGAAATCCTTGTGACTCTATAGTGTCAGCACAACAATATTACAATTTATAAATAAATAATGATATTGTGATTATTTACTTAAAATGTAATCAGTAGTTTCCTTTCATTATAATAACTCTAACAAATCAATTCAATACAATTTATATATATGTGCAAATTACTTTTAGAATGAAACATTTAGTGTTACATATCAATATGAAATAAGATAACATGAAATATTTGATTGAAAACTTAGCAAACCCAAGTTAAATATTAATGTCAGTATCTTTTTTCAGCATAGTTTTATCTATAACTAGAAAAATTTATCTTGTTTTTAGACACAACTAAAACTTTATTGACTGCTAAAACTATAAGTCTATATCATTTACCTTAGTTTCATGGCAAAAAAAAACTTAGCAAAAGGTAAACAATAGAACATCCCCCAGCCCAAAAAACAAAAACAAAGTAAAGAGATGAAAATGAAATTGCTGCCATTTCTATATTTTGGTATAGTTGGAAGAAAAACAAAACCCGGGATGATCTGATCGACATCATTAAAATCATAGAATTTGAACTTTGAATTTTGAATTTGAATAGAGAAAAGATTAAAATTAGTAGGTACACTCTTACGTCATAGAAGTTGGTTTGCTCTCTCTTACTTTTGAGACAGGATTTTAGCACGGAGCCCGACATGCTAAGACCAAATGGTAAATTAGGCTGCTACTGTTTGTATGAATAGTAATATAAAAACCAATAAAATTAGATTTAACAGAAAAAAACTAGTCTCTTATAATATGATGAATTAAAGTTTAAATTTCTACTGGAAGAAGTACTCACATTCTATAACTAACAGTACCTCGAACAGGATTATCTCCAATAAGAAAATCTCTTAACCTACAAAAAAAAAAGTAATATAGAGTATACATGTCTAAGTTATATATATGTTTTTACCTTATTTGTATACCATGTGAATTTAGAAAAAAAAATATAATTCCACTGTGAAACTCCCATCGTATCCCAAAAACTAGGGATCAACTGATTTTGAGATGGAATGCTTCATCTCTTTGGGTTCCTTTTTTTTTTTTTCCAATGCCAAAATCAGCCGTGCTTTCTTTAATCCTTATTCAGTTCTCGGCCTCAACAGTAATAACCGTAGTGAAATCTCCACCATCTAAAATTTGAATTGGACAACAAAGAAAAATCTGCACCATCTAGAATTTCATTTGGACAGTATAGGTTTAAAATTTTTAATTTGGAGCCTATAATTCATAAAATTATGAATTCGAATCTCACTACTAATACAAGAACTTGATAAGAATTTTTAACTACCTTTATTAATATTCTTTCAGCCTAAAAGCATATGCTTGTTCTGGTTAGCTTTGGAAACTCAATCCACCTAAATTTTTAATATAGTAAAAAAAATTTCAATGATAAATTTATTTTTAAAAGAAGTGTTAATTATAAGAGGTTAAAATATGCATCAGGTCTTTTAATTTTATATTAAGTTTCAATTTAGTTCTTTAACTTTAAAAAGCATGTTTTAGGCCATTTAATACTAAAATCATTATGCTTAAATGACGTACTTTTTGTAATAATAATAGTTGTTTTGAAAATTAATAGACTAGTATTTGAGAATGTTTTATCAACATTTAACATCTCAATGTCATCATTTTTTGTTAACACTTTTAGGGTTAAATGACTAAAAATATACTTTTTAAAGACCAAATTGAGATCATTTAAAATTAAAGGATTAAATGTATAGTTTAGTCATTTTAAGATGATTTTCATTTTAAATTCTGTATTATTTAAAATAAAAAATTGTTTATAACATGAAAAATTTTAAATTGAATATAAATCATTCAAAATTAATTTGGATAGATCATATTCAATTTTTTTCCTGTCTTCATTATGCATCTGATTTTTCCAAGAAAAGGTAACAAACCCATTAATTTTTGTTTTAAATGTTATCTTTTTTTAACAATATATCTTCTGGTCCCTAATCTTCGTTGATTGCGAAGCCTTTTCCTTGACTCATCGATCACCATGGGGCAGATGATATGAATTTTTTTCTTATACCGTGAGAGATGGATTGGGACTAAAATAAGTAAAAGCAAGCTCTATCCTGCATGTTTACACCCACTGACTATGTGGGGAAATGATTTTTTTTCGCAAATTTGATGAAACTAATGGTGCAGGTGATCGTGATGTAGGGGTGGAAACAGGCCAGGCGGCCTGTCAGGGGCTTATGGCCTGGCCTGCATTTGGCCTGGCCTGGCCTGGCCTGTTTCCCAAAAAAGACAGGCTCAGGCCTGTTTGAAGGCCTGTTTAGTTAAACAGGCCAGGCTTAGGCTTTTTAAAAAGCCTGTTAAGCCTGTTAGGCCGGCCTGGGCCTGTCAGGAATTTATAATAATAATATATGAAAAAATTAATTAATGCTATTATTGTTAATGTACTCTTTTAATTTATTTTTTAATTTTAATATATAGTTAATAGCTTAATCTTTTCTTAGATTTTGAAGTTTAGATGACAAGTGAAGATAAAAATATAATTTAAAATAATAATATTAATAAATAATGTGATTTTTAAATCTTAAAAATATAAAGAAAATAGGAAAGACAAATTTTGTTCCAAGAATGATAAATTAACTAACTTACGTATTATGTTAATTTAAGTATGATACCCTCTTTATTCATTATAAAATTAGTATTTTTTTTTCTCTTTATTTATTTGTCTTAATTTTAATTTTTTGTGTATACTTAAACGTAGTCTTATTCCAAATTTTAACATATAATTACAATTAGTTTTCAATAATATTCCTATAAATTATAATTAAGATTTAAAATAGTACTTATGATACTAAAATTTAAATAAAAGACAAGACTAAAAATTAAATTATTATGTACGTTTTTTTTATCTTAGCTTTTTTTAAAAATTAATTATTATAATTTGAATTTTTTGAAAATACAGGCCTTTTAACAGGCTTCAGGCCAGGCCAGGCCTTTATACAGGCCAGGTCAGGCCTTTATACAGGCCAGGTTCAGGCTGAAAAGTAAGCCTGTAACAGGCCACAGGCCAGGCTCAGGCCAATAGGCTCCAAAACAGGCCTGGCCTGTTAAAAGCAAAGCCTGGTCTGTTTCCACCCCTATCGTGATGGAAAAAAACCTGTTGTGTGCAATTCCATTCTAATGAATTCAAGAAGTTGGCCATCGGCAAATGTCCTATTAGAACTCAGATTTGGAATTATGCAGAAAGCTTGGTATCAGTTGGCACAATCCACATGGAAGCTCCTTCATCCTAAATCCTTGTTTTTACGTTGCATGTTTACTTTATTTAACCATTTTCAATGGAAATGAATCCATAGAACATGTTGGATCATTTGCCCTTTGGAAATTTTATTTAGAGTGATGAGTGCAGATATTTTAGGATGTTCAATTTTCTTTCAAAAATTGCTCTATAATTTATTTGCCAGTGTGTGGATTTTTAGTTTTCTTTCAATTTTAATTGCAAATTGTAGATTTCCTTTATTTAGGCATTTTTGGTGGAAATGAATCCATATATCTGTCTAGATCATTTTGTATTTATACACTTGATGTCCTTTAGAGATTTTATTCAGAATACATGTTGAAAGCCTATGTGGCATTTTCAATTTTTGGGTCCCTACTCCCTACAGTCTTGAAAAATTTCCTCCACATTATCATTTCAGCCACTTCCCACGGACCTGGGGGATCCCTTATCATATTTCAATATTTGTGCAATGAAGGTGGCAAGAAGCTAAGACATTTCAATCAACGTTTGTCTAGGAAGTTGCGGATTTTGCAGGGAATGAGCCCAGTTCACCTCGATACCCGGATATTTCTATCATAATATTAGCTCCGGTCCTTAATATATAAAAATTTGTTTGATTTTTATTTTGATTCTAAGTATAATATTCCAATTTATTTTGTCTATCATATTCATCTTTTTTTTTTCAAGATAATCCTTGTAACAATGATAGTTCTAACTAATACATTTGATTAGTAAAGATATTTTTAAAAAGACAATATTTATTTATTATAAATAACTAACTTAACTAATTTTCTATCTTTACTTAAATTAATCAGTTAGTTTTTATATTAAAGATAATGTACATCAATAATTTCGAAGAGACTCCTTCAGAATACACAGGATTTTTGGGCCTGGTTCCAAACAAAAACATTAAAAACAAATACTTGTTATCAATGTGGTGGTTGGGGCTTGAAAAATGAAGCAAGCCTTTTTAGCGTCGACAATAAAAAAATAAAAATGATATTTTTGAAAACAAAAAACTCAAAAATAATGCTTTCTTTTTCTTTTTCTTTGTTTTTTTTTTCCTGTTCTGAACTTCTTTTTGACTTGCAAACATGCTCCCCCCCCCCCCCAGTCATTGCGTTGGTCGATGTCCGTCATTGCGGTCTCCGGCCCGTCTCTTACCTTCTACCAGCTCTTCAAGTTTTTTCTTGTTATATACAAATTAGTTCTTTAAGTTGATTTTTAAAAACAATCGTTCAAGACAAATTTATTTTTATGCTCTTTCGTTTTCAAATGCAATTTTTTGAGAACAGTTATCCAAGCATTTTTTTTTCCTTTTCAAAACTTATTTTAAAAGACTAGAACTACTCTAAAAACATTAAACCAAAACTGTTTTGTTAATTCCTCCTTTTCTCCCCAGAATGTCATGCTTTATGTTTTCTCATTTTGTTGATTATCACTCGGCTTATTACCCAATAATAAGCATGGAAGAGAGTTTCGCTAATGGTGGCAATGGACATAATTTATTTAAAAAAGAAAAAAAAATGAAGGTAATGCAGGAAACTGCCCCTCAACATTATGCATCGACACATTTCAATTATATCAATAATTTTTTGATAAAAAAATTGGGGGGGGGGGGAGGTATGCTCTACAGGTTACAGTGAAGCCTAAATATGCTATTAGGCTTGCGGATGCGGATATTAAATCATAATTATTAGCACCTGATATGTTTCCAAAATCCCCCCATCAATCCGGGACAAATAATGAATAACAGCATGCCCAGGATAAAATGTAACAGGCCAGCCTTGTGGTTTATCAAACAAAAACAGATAAAAATTCTCTGGTTGTACCTACCTGCAAAAATCCTCATGCACTAACTTTATCCGCAGCAGCCAATTTTCTTCTCTGTTGATGCTCTGCAACTTTATAATCTACAACTTCACGAAACACAGTTGGATCAAGCACACAGTTCTCACCCCCGTACACTGCAGCTTGGACACTTGCCATTAGTTTCGCTATTTCTCTTCCGGAAAATCCTTCAGTTTTCGCAGCAGCTTCTCTTATGATGTCGTCAGTCAATCCCTTGATCTCTATCTGCTGCGGTTTCCTTTTAAACAAATTTTGAAGCCCAGGTTTTTCTGATCCAGCATGGACTATGTACTTATCGAGATAGAGTTTAAGGAGTTTGAAGCGCTCATCTTCCCCAGGCAAGGGGAATTCAAGAACCTCGTCAATTCGATCTGCCACAGCTGAATCAAGATCACCAGGACGGTTTGTGGCAAGAGCAAGGACTATGTCTTTAGACTGATCCCCCGTGCGAAAGAGCAGCGCATTCAGTGCACTCCTCTGAGCTTCACTCATATAAGTCTTGTTCCGCCTGCAAAGTTCACCCAATGCAATCAACATCATGATTTGAATTAATTTAGACTCAGATATTTTGCTTAATATCATGTAGCATCAATCTGATCTAGACAAAACAAGACAAAATATCTACAGGGAAATCAGGTTGTGAACGCAATTTAAATAAGAGATCCTTGATTCCGAGGAATTGAACACGCAAGAACAATTCTTTGCAGCTTATATATCATAGATTATATTTGAAGGCGGCATTCTTTAAAATGTCGCAGCTTATCATCCAGTGCAAGTACTACTATACACAGGTATCAAGCATTAAGATCCCTGACGGATATCAGCTTATGGTTTAGGATTGAAAAAGGGCGGGAAATGGGAAGGTATAAGTAAGGCGCTCACAAATAGTAGCATAGCTCTGCGGACCAAACCAGTCATTGTTTGGGCACAAGAGCAATTCCTGCGAAAAACAAGTTTGATGGTTTCATTGGTTAAAGGGAAGATTCAAGCAAAACGGAACCGGAACTCTGATTGAAATAAATTTACAGGATGTCTGGCGTAAAAAAAAAAAAATGTTTTCATGCTTGACACTGATAAAACAGATTGGACTTTAGGAGAAGAGCAACTGAGAAAAGAATTAACAAAAGCACATTCAACGTAAACGAGCAATTAGAGTAGAAGCATTGCTTACTCGCACAGAAATGCATCAGCTTCATCGATGAAAAGTAACAAACCCTTTTTAGATTTTTTAGCCCAATCAAACAACTGATGAATCTTTGTAACAGCCTGTGATCCCAGTGGAGCAACATCTCCTCCAGTCATCAATGCATAGTCTAATCCCTGCATAAACAGATGGGATTCAGTAATTCACGATTTATACCAAAAATAAAAAATAAAAAGACAACTGATTCAAAATGTAACATAACTCTGGATGAATTAGTTATAGCCCTGGTGTAGCTTGTACACTATTGAAGAAATATACGCCATAAAATTTAACCTACCCTGTCAAGTATTATGTTCCCCACAATTTATCCAACTCATCTATCATCAAAGTGAATAGTGTGTAATAACTGAAAACTAAAATGATAAAAGTACAATATCATACAGATTTACGAGCTAACTCTCTAGCAGCCATTGTTTTCCCTGTTCCTGGAGGTCCATAAAAAAGCATGTTTCTAAATGGCGCCTGATGTGCTTTTGTATTTGCAGTTGCAGATGACAGCTGCTCAATTCTTTTCTCAAGAGCAGGATGTAAAACTACATCACCAAATCCATTTCCATTTTTTGATGCAGATCCAGAATCTGCACGAGTTAGGGTACTCCTGAAACGAGAAAAAATGCCTGACCAGGGATATTTTCCCCTCGAGGATTCTCGGATCAATGATGGCTGCCCCAATATTCTATCCACATATCCCCATATAACACGCGCACCTTCCCTGTGTTGGACCAAAGAGAGACTTGCATAAGACACATCTTTGCTGATAGCAACTTGAAAAATTTATACCTCAAAAGTCAACTGACAATAAAGCAAAACATATTTCATGAGACATAAATACACAGGCGATACTTAAAGTTGAAAACCCTAAAAATGTGAAAAGCTGCAGAATATTGTCCTTGAACCCATAAATTTCAGGATTTAGTTCATGAAGAGAAGATTATATCAGCTAGATACCGTAAAGTTGAACCACATCAATTCCAAGGAACCCAAGTATTGCAGTAAGCAGTAGCTAAAAATGACAAGTTCCCTTTTTCCTCTCTGCACTTGGCATTCGTCAAGGAAAGCTACTTGGCAGTGGAAAATCATCCTCTCGTAAATCAGCAAAGTACATTTTGGGGGGGGGGGGGGAAGAGTGGCAAGATAACACAAGTCACATTTCAAACGTGATCTGATGATCAGCCAAGCAATAGTGACTCTGATGCCTTATCCAAAGTGTACTGGCCAGAAAAACCCATTAGTCAAGCTAAATAGGAGTGGATTCATGCTAAGTTAAAGAATACCAATAAAACAAAAGGGAACAGTGAAAAATATTGATAATTACCAATTATTGCTTGAGCTGAAGGGCAATAGTGTAAACAATAGACCCATAAGTTATGTAGGTTCAGAACCAAAAACCATGGCCCAACAAGTGCAGTAATTTTTCAGTTCAGGCAATTTAGCTAGCTGGCAATGTTACTTTATTAGCGAAATTTTTCATTCCTCTAATATATTTATAAACTATGTAAAAGAACCTTGAACGCATGCACATCTGATTTGGATTTCACATTCTTGGCTCATGTGAGACCAAGATCATCAGTGGCAAGGGCAAGCTGGCTTGTTTGACGGTCCTAAGTGCAATGCATGCCAAACATAATCTTAGAAAGGTAAACCTAAACTTTGAAGTTACTTTCAGAAAGCCATCTCTTAGCTGAATAGTTTATACCTAGTGGTATAGATTCCTGCAGCCAGAGCCGTCACTCCACCAACTGCCACGACCAACTTATTTTGATCTGTTAGAATGGCTCTTAAGCCCCCTGCAAAATATAGATAAGAATTTGTTCACTAGAGAGAATCTTATGCAGTTCATCTGAACAAACCAATTAAAACACAGCTCAAAGCAGAAAGCAAAATGCCAACAACCCATAAATATATCTATATGCAAGGAAATAAAAGGTCGGGCCTCAGTCCAAAGCCTAGTGATTTAGTTACTTGTCTGTTACATATCCAAAGCCTAATGATTTAGTTACTTGTGTGTTACACAAAGTGCATCTGGTAGATATACCTCCAATATGTTCAAAAGTAGTATTTATGGCAGCCACCCATTTCTCTCTCTCTGCATTAGCACGATCAAATTGCATTCGCCTATTAACCTCTTCAGCTAGCTTTGCTTCATGGGCTCTTCCCTCTGCTTCTGCCATAGCCCTTACTCTGATTGTTTCCGTTCAATATCAGCTTTCTCTCGCTCTGTTTGTCTACGTTGCGCTTGAATCTGTTCCTCTGTTGCACGCCGAGCTTGCTCCTGTCTAATTGATGATTCTTCTTGCAGTTTTACTAGTTCTTGGTTCCTGGCTCTCTGGTATTCATTTTCTGCCTGATAACAACACAGCAATGAGAATCATTCCATAAAATTGCAGAATTAAACACCAAAGTCAAAAGGTAGAATACCTGCATCCTCTTCCTTGCCAATTCATCCTCATAGCGAGCCATTTGGGATTTTGTTTGTGCCTGATGCTGAGCAAGCTTTTTTTGTTCATCATATATAATCCTTTGTCTTTCCTGCCAAGCAAAGTAGGCATAATTTATCAAACAATTGATATGCCAGAAGGAAGAACACAAGTAATACCCACAACATCCTAAGCAAACATAAGTTTCATGCATGCATGACACTTAAGGAGTCGCATATAAGAGATTCAGATTGAGCTCCATTAATAGGGACCAAATAGGATGCAATGACTCTTAAGTCAAAGTAAACCCACACCCTGTTCCCCAAGTTCACGGTAATAAAATCTCAGCTAAGACGCCAATACTTCCCCTCAACTAAGTTGTTCTTAGAACACAAAATATTTAATTGTATACAATAAAAATACCTCCCTTATTGGAAAGAGCCATGAGAACCACCACTGACTAACTTCAGCGAGCTATGTTAAAAATACATCCCTTATTGGAAAGAGCCATGAGAACCACCACCAACTAACTTCAGCTAGCTATTATCTAGATTTTCAAAACAGAATATGAATTTAATACATTAAAACAAGAGTCTAGATCAACCTAGAAGTTGAAACTATCAAAAACTGAAAAACTGAGTGCTTCTCAGGTGTAAGCTTGATTAAGCTATAAAATTAAAGAAAGCTCACAAGTCACTCAATGACTATGATCTTGAATTCAGAATTAACAGCTTTAGACCATGAATTTAAAAGGCATACAGCAGTTATAAGTAACAACATGACGAGTTAGGAAACAAGGTGTATAAAACAACCAGTTAGGGTTTTAAACACAAGGTACAGAAGAGAGTATAACGGCTTATAAAGGGGCCACAACTGTTCAGTAAAGAGAATATTACAACTTGTAGCCTAACCAATTAATCTCTAACAAAATGCATGCTCAGTAAATTTTATGGTCATACAAAGACAAAATATGCATTGCGGTACTCTAATTCCAGCCAGTACAATCACACTGTTATGTGCAGGAAGTAGACGTTGAAAAATCAGTTGTGATGATAGATATTTACTGAGCCACAAATTCAAGTGGAGGCTATAGTTATCTGAATTCAGGATCTACTTACAATTTCATGCTGAGCTTGCATTTGTTTAAACTCTGCAACCTTTGCAGCCAGTTCTGCTTGCTTTGTCTCCTCTTGCTTTTTTATAACATCAAAGACCTTTAAAGCAACCAAAAAAAAAAAAAAAAAAAAAAAAAAAGCCAAACTCAATAGCTGCCAAAGAACCTCATTCTATTAAATCAGTAAAAAAATAAATAAAATAAAATAAGCTAATGCGTTCGCTCTCTGTTTAATTTATTCCCAATAAACTACAAAAATAGAAATTAAAAGCAAAGCATTTAGACGAACGCATATTTCATGTTAAAAATAAAAATTAAGACATGAGTATTCCACTTTTTTTAATACTTTTCCGATGGAACTTCCTTAACCAAATCCACTAGTGCTTTACCTCCCACAGGCACAACTGAATGAAGGATAAATTACATCGGAGGCTTATTTTATTGGTCGTGCAAAAGGGCAACAACAAACTTCAGCGTAGAAGGATAAGACAGGCAACAAGAGAGAGGACAAGGTGCCCCCCGAAGGGGAGAGGACACAGGAAAATAATTGAAACAGGCTTCCAAATAAAAGCGTCTTAACAGGACCAAAAAAAATCAAAATCCCATTACCAAAAAAAAAAAAAGGACTAAGAAATGTCATAGTAGCTATGGCTGCGCATGACACATTCTAGAATCAAATGAGAAACAAAAAATGAATGAAAATGGTCCAATAAAGCCAGCATTCCATCATCAACGTTTTAAAAACAAAAAAAAAAAGCCACAATTTCACAACCTTTTTCCCCTGAGGCGAACTTGAAATTTCCCTCAGCGCCTTCACTCCTCTCTCCAGCGCCTCTGGATCAAAACCAGCAGATGAGGTCCTCGGCTGATCGTTCCGAACCTTGGGAGGAGGCGGAGGACTATCCTGAGGAATATTGGCGGCCTGCGGCAACTGGGGATCGGAAGAAGATGGCTGAGGAACATTGGAGGAGGAGGGAAACCCTGAAAAAGAAGGAAATTTGAAAGGACCATCAGCATAGGCATGGTTGTTCTGAGAAACAGTAGCTGCGGCCACCATGGCTGAGAGTAACCCTGCTGTGTAAGTTTTGGCCATTATATTCGATGGATGATGATGAAGATGATGACTCGAACAATGAATCGAAAATGGTAAAAAGGAAAGTCTGTTGCCGAGCTAAATGGAGGAAAATGCAGTGCAAGGGGTTCAGGAGATGTTTGACCCTTGAGGAAAAACACCCAAGGGCTTAGCTTCCATGGAAAAGGAAGCGAAGTGAGCAACTTGGGGTTTTGGTAGGGTTTCTGGGTATAGCGTCGCAAAAGGCGGTTTTTTTTCCTCCCTAATTCTAATTTTTATTTAATTTTTTTGCCAACTAATTTTATTTAATTTCTTAATTTGAAGTATTAATTCCAAATCAGGATTTGTTAAAACACTTGCAAATAACAACATAAGAATACTTTATTTGATGTTTTGTAATTTTCATGATTTTTTTTCATTTTTCCTAATTTTAAACGTCAAACAATTTTGGGAAAATGACAAATAAAGACTTTTGAATTACCAAAATTGCAAAAATGTTACCTGAATAAGCCAAATTGCCAGGAAGGACTTAGTCTCAAATTGCAATTAGCAAATCATATCTAAAAGACTAAAATATCCTTCAGTTACTCAGATTCAATAACGAAGGCAGATATTGGCGAGAGACCTCTTCTTTTCTTCTTCTCTTCGGATTTCCTCTCCCTCTCTTCTTCTTTCTCTTTCTTCCTTAAGTCGAAGCGGCGTCTTCGTTGGGTCTCCTCCATGGCAAATCGTCTCGTGAGGGGTGAAGAGGGCTTTCGCAACTTCTTGCGTAGGATATCGGCAAGTGAAGACAGGAAGGTGATCAGTGACGGAGGAATGGAAGATTGGGGACAGTTTTCTGTGATTCTGAAATAGGGAGTGATTGCGACCTTTTTGTTGAACAACAGGGGTCAACCTTATGGATCGTTTTCTCTGTTAGCAAAGAAGAAGAAGGTTGAGTTCTCTAAGCTGTTGATAGAAGCTACAGGGTTTACTGGTTTGAATATTTTAAAGATTTTGAAGATGGTCTGGTTGATTTTCTGGGTTGGTATGAGTATAGGGAAGATGAAAGCTGCTCAAGGCTGGCAGGTTGAGTTGGGTGGTCCGCTGTTGGCAAATTTTTGATTTTTTTTTTTAATTTGCTTGTTGTTAAGAGAGAGTTCTGGTGATGGAGCTGATTTTAATCCTTTGAATTCAAATGGCTAATTGCAGAAACTGGCTACTGTCACAGCACATCTGGTTTTTGGTTGTTGAGCTTACCATTATTGTAATTTCACCTAGCAATGTTGTAACTGCGGACTTGTTATTGTGATGGTAACAACATGATATGACGTTCTTAAAATGTTGGTCTTTTATTTATGGATAGAACAATATTAATATTTTGTATTTTTCAGTTTTAAATGGTAACAAAGTAGATCTATTGAATGTTTTGAAGTTATGAGAAACCCAGTTATAGACTTACAATTTTTTTTTTTATCAAATTTGTTATTTGCCTTACTACTCTCGTCATTTGGCTTACCACACTTGCTATCTGGCAGTGAAATGTGAAAATAATGTTAACTTTTCATGAAACTTAATTTCATGAGAAATCAAGCGAAAGGATTGTTATTTCGCTTACTACTCTTGTCATTTGACTTACCGCTCTTGTCATTTGGCAGTGAAATGTGAAAATAATGACAATTTTTCATGAAACTTAATTTCATGAGAAACCCAATAACATAATTATTATTTTGCGTATTACCCTTGTCATTTGGCTTACCACTCTTGTTATTTGGTAATAAAATGTGGACATAATGATAATTTAAATTGAAACATTTAATAATCTCAAATTCAAATGTCATTTGAAACAATATATAACTATCATTAATAATTTATAATAGTGGTCAGTCATCAACAAAATAAAAAAAATATTAAACTCATCTTAAATATAATAACAATATGTACAATTCATCCATATTTTTCTAGTGAAACTATCTATAATGACTTCCTCTTCTTTTCTTTTTTCTTTTGGTCTTCCATCTGTTGTCAGCTAATACAAGTTTAGTATAGCAATAACAAATTTGGTATATCAAATAACAATTTAACCATCCTAAATAACAAGTTGAGTTTAGAAAATGATAATTTAAATATTACATAAAATAAGTATATCAAATAACAACTTAACTATTGCAAATAACAAGTTGAGTTTAAAAAATCATAACTTAAGTATACTATATGATAAATTAAGTATATCGAATTACAAATTCGTTTATTTCCATATTTTTTTAGTGAATGACAAGTTGAGTAAGTCAAATAACAAATTATAAAAAGCGATTTATATGATATTTATTTTTTGTTCAAATAACATTGTTTTCAGATTTCTTTAGCCAATAACAATTTGAGTAAGCCAAATAATAAGTTATGAAAAGCAATTGACAAGAGTGGAAAACCAAATAACAACTGTGGTAAAAATTATAAGTCTGTGAGCGAGTGTCATGAATTTCATAACATTAAATGGATCTACATTGATACCATTTACAACTATAAATACTAAATGTTAATATTACTCTACCCATAAACAAAATACCAATATTTTCATATTGTCATGTTATGTTGCTGTAATCAAACTAACCAATTTACAGTTATAACACTACTAAGTAAAATTACAACAATGGCAAGTCAAATAACAAAAAACCAGAAGTGTTTTGACAGCAACCAGTTTCTACAAGATTTAGTAATAAGTGCACCTCTAACTAACTATAACCTCTTCCAATTAACATTTTCTATCATTAATTTCACATCTTATTCTCTTCCACCGTATAACCCAGCAACCACAATGCAACCCACCAAGATGATGCCATGCTAATCGTGAAGTATATATACCTGTAGTGTCTTGGGTAGTTGGAATCTCATCCTCTCCAACATTGATTTTGTATACTATCTCCAACTTGAATCTGGTTACTCTTGTCAACTAGTATTAACGATGTGTCATCAACTTTTTTGTAATAAAGATTTGAGGAAATGGCCACAACTTCAATTCTATTGATAAATGTATAAGTGGGAGATGATTATTTTTGAGATGGAGAGGAATAGAAGCAAAAAGAGAGAGAGGGAGAGGGAAGAAGGACGAAGAGAGAGAGAAGGAGAAGAAGGAAAGAGAAAGAATGGGGTGATAGAAGAAAGATAAGAAGGCTATTTTTGTCTTTTTAACTTGATTTCATAATTACAATTTGAGACCGGGATCCTCTTGGTAATTTGACTTATTCAGACAACTTTCTTGTAATTTTGATAATTCAGAGGTCCTCATTTGTCATTTCCCAATAGTTTTTCAGGAAATTAAAAAGAAGTTAAATAAACCATCACACATTACGTATTTCTGTACCATCTATGAGTAGTCGTCAATCAATAGAAGCTAAAAAAAAGAGTTGGCTGTAGGGAAAAAAATAAAAAGAAAATCGCAAAAAACAAACTGTAAAAAATAAAAAAAATCGAGACTCATAACATGTTTTTAATCTGACTTTTATAGATAAAAATTAGGTCGGGTAATATATTTGTTATTTGGAATGATTTTTGTAAAAGTTAATTTATAAATAGAAAATTTGTTTAGATTATGATTAAATAAATAAGTTTAGTTGTAAATGACCAAAAAATTTATGAATAAAGAAAATCACAAAAAAAAACTGTAAAAATTAAAAAATTGCAAATAGAGACTCATAATGTATTTTTAATATGACTTTTATGGATAAAAATTAGGTTGGGTAATATATTTTTTTGTTTAGATTGATTTTTATAAAGTTAGTTTGTAAAGTAGAAAGTTGTTTGGATTATGATTAAATAAGTAATTTAGTTATAAAATGACCAAAAAATTTATGACTCTTATTAAATAATAAAAAATAAAAAAATTATAAGCGTGCATGATATAATAATTTTAAATTATTATAATAGGAAGACGTTATATTTAATAAATAAAATATATTTAAATTAAAAATTATAGTAACGTGATAATTTATAAACCAAATAATATTACATAATTAATTAGATGATATACTCTACATAATTTATGTAAATATCAAATAAAAATAATATTAAAATTAAAAATATCATAAAAATATGTAAAAAATTATTTTTATTTAAAAAAGAATTAAAAATAAATAATTAAAAATTAGATGGGAAACACAAGAAATACATAAAAAGAAGCATAAGGAAAACACAAACACAAGAGCAAAGAAATGTCTTTTAATTCTTAAAAACTGTTTTTACATAAGCCATAAGTAAATTTCAGGTATTTTTGCAATCACGCCTAAAAAAAACAGCTTTTAATCTACAAACAAAATTGACCAAAAACTAAACTAAACACCCCACAAAATGTCAAACGTGTTTTTGGCTCTCAAAAACTGCTTTTCATCCACACAAATACATTCGAACAGACCTAGTATTGGTTTTGATATCAATAGATAAATAAATGTCAACAATTTTTATGAATAGAGCCTTTTATGCTTTTTTAAGGATTTTTTTTGTAATTTTTCCCCAAAAAAATAAAGTTGGAAAAAATTAAAAAAGAGGCTTAAAAAAAGAGCCAAGGTGGTTAGGTCGGCCCTAATGGGCGTGATTACAAACCCATTATAAATTAGGTCTAGAAGACCCATTTCCTAAGGGTCTAGCCCTAAACTTATATTTCGTAAAGAAAATCGAACTTACATTATAAATTTACAGGAAGCATCCATAGATCATGTATTCCTATCTTGCCCTTGGGATGGAGCATTTGGATTCGCTTCTCCCTGGATGATTAAATCTGATGTCATTGAACAAGAAGATCTAAATTCTTGGCTAAATAGATTTAACATGGGGAATTATTATAATTCTGTATATTATCTGGGATAGGAGAAATGCAGCTGTTCATAGTGCACAGGTTCCAAACATCTTTGCTGTATTGGCTATCTTTAATTAACATTTCGTCTTGTGTAACTTTGCTTCGCAGGATAATGCTCTTAACGGGATAAAGGGAGAAGGAAATTTCTTCAAGTGTAGGCCAAGGTGTTTTTTGGATAAAGGCACTTTTCTAAGGTCTTCCCAATACTCAGAACAGGAATGTGTTTCATCCAAGAGGGTTGTGATCAGATGGGAAGATGAGATTTAGTGTTTGAAGGGATGGACAAGTTGCCGTTGGTGGTCAAATCTTAGTTTTAGCTGAGGATGTTCACCAGATTTCCCAAGGACACTTATTAGCGTTAACTACTTCTTACAATCAACCCAATAAAAGTATCCAAAACCATACCAATCAATGAACCGATCAAGATAATGGTTGAAAAGTAAAGAGGTTTAAGAGGGATTAATCCGAAGTCAAACTAGTTATTTAAAATAATATAATTTAATTAAATGCTCACTTAAGTTGGTTTATTTAAGTGCTTATAAACATATTCATAATTAAAAAGCTTTGTAGAAGCCATTCCAAACAAGCCTTAAAATATATAGAACATTCACGCACATATATATAACTTTGAAAAGAGTAACGTTTGATTAAAAATGTATTAATTCTCAATTAAATAAGATGTTCATATATAAACCGGACATAATCCAACAAAAAAGAACTAATAAAGTACAAAAATGATGGACGTCTGTTTTTTTAAACTCAAAACGATGTCGTTTTAATCTCAACGATAAAATAAAAAAAAATATTTAAAGTCCAACTCAATCAATTTGTCCAAAATTCTCAATCGGATTGATTAAAAACTTGATTTATTAGTTTACTAGTCCAACCTGCCAAACCAAGTTGGATTTTCATACCGAGTATTGTAGGGATGATGGTTTGTTTAGGAAGATTATTAGTAGTAGTATTGGTTTCTGCTTGTAATGGACAGCTTATCGTTAATTTGGAATAAAAAAGTTTGCACATATTGTGCACAAGAATTACAAAGAAATTGCATGAAAGGTAATATTTTTCATCAGACTTTGATATCATATCAACTAATGTGTTAACGAATTGTAACTTTTATTCTTTCTTTAGTAAAGCTTGTTAATTAGAATATAAAATGATTAATGGAATCAATCTTATGGATTGTGATGATGAACAACAACTACATAAGCGTGCCATGCACACACCACGCTACCATATAACCAAAAAGTGAAAACCAAAATAATCAAAAAGACAAGACTAGAGAATAATTCTGCTCGTCTTCCAAGTTCTTTTACTGTTCACTAATTTATGCTGCATGCTCTCTAATATAACAATTGGTTAGAGATTGAATTTGATCTCAAATATAAAATCTCATTTCATTTCGTCTCTTAAATTTATAATACTTTCTTAAAAATATCACTATTAATCAGGAATAATTCCAATCTATATGATTAAAAAAAATAGTTTAAGAAATATAACACTCATTTGTTATAATTAACCAATTTAATTATTTTTTTAATCTCTCCAAATTAATTATCTACTTATGATGTTAAGATATTAAGGACTGGAGATAGCATATAATAACTTCACTTTCAAATCTCTCAACTCATTCTCAAGTTGCATCCTTCATCGAGTTCCCTTTTTCATTGAATACAAACCCTTAATTTCAATCAAATTTACAAGTATATAGGTTGAAGAAGCCATTAGAATTGGGGGGAAAAAGTGTAAATTTTACTGAAGTTGCATTCCTAGAGACACAGGTGTCTCTAATAAGCTGAAAATAACATAAATAGCGATTCAGAAAAGGCTTAGAAGATTAGGGAAAATGATAAACAAGGAGCTTACAAACAAATCTATGAACCTATTTTTTTTTTTTTCATTGTGCAATTGATTTCATTTCTAATTGAGGAAAAGTTATTTTCCAAGTCAATGTCCTTGGGTATCATTACATCCCTTTCAAGATCCTTTTCCTTATTTTACCACTTACATTACAATTAGCGAAGATATCATTAATAATTAGAATGATGATTGGTAGTAACAAGTTATTGAAAACACATGCAATATCTGATTAGCATTGCTCAGTGTTGATAATAATTTCAGTTTTTCTACGATTTTGAAGTTGCAGTGTTCTAAAAATGAACCTTTTTTCTTTTGTTGGGAATAACGAAAACGCAATGGCTTGATGGACCATGTCCATGTTATTGTAACTCCAGTATCAGGGGGGCAAACAAAAAGCTTCTTTTCGAACAAAGCAACACTTGGTCTCAGCCACAGTGCATATGTAATTCATGGATAATTTCACATTCAGTTGTAGGCAAGTGCTAAAAGCATGAACAAGATTCTCATTATTCAGAAGATGCTAACAAAGGAGTATCATCATCATCATCATCATCACAGCATCATACTAGTCAGAAACATTGTAAGCAAAGACAACATGAATTTCAAACATGAGGCAATATCACAAAGTGCCGACCTATAATACTTGCCAATCACAGGTCCTAATGGTGATGGTCCTGAACAAAACGTAGGCCACAATACTTGCAGACAGCTGGTTCATCCAAGTCAAGGCAAATAAATTCAATTGGGTGTCCAAGTGCGGGATCGCTGTCTGCAACCATGAACAGCAGTGTCCAAATTAGTTATCTTCCTACTTTTGGCGTGATAGTTTAGCTGCAGTAAATAATGACTGCAATACATACATATATACATATATGTGTCTGTATACACACATCGGAAAATTATATCTAAGGACCCACATCTTAACTAATTTAGGTTTAAAGATCTTAAAAATCATAATTATTTTCAAAAACTAGTTACTACAGGGTTCCACACCAGGTGTTTAAAATGGAACTACTAAGTTTTAAGAAAATCATAACGAAGTTACTTTAATCCATGACCTTCCCAGAATGTGATAATTACTTTCTTAAAACTTGATAGTAAGTCATGTAAAACCTAGTAGTAACTTTAGTCTTTGATAAGTCATAAAGTCATCTAAAACCTAGTAGTAACTTCAGTCTTTGAAACTACTAAAGGTTTTTTTTTTTTTTTAAATAAATATCTTTTCACCAGGATATTTGAAGATTTATGTGACATGTAGTTTTCCCAGCATGTATCCAGCATTGGAATGATGCCGGATAGAAAAGAAGATATCAGAATTTGCAGAAGACTTCACCTCCTTCACAAGCAACGATCCTGCCTTCCACCTTGATAGGCGGAACTTCATTAATCAGCTCCATTGGGGATTTCTTGCTCGTATCCTATTTAAGAAGGCAACAAAGATAAGTTTTACAAAAGAGCTCATTCAGCATGCAAGTAATGAATTAAACACTGGAAACTTAACCCGAATAACCAAAGCATACCAATACAGAAAGAGATAACACAATTGGAGTTACTTGAAAGGAAATGCTGCTGTTAAATAACATTAGGTCGTCCACATATTCCATAACATCGAGTTCCAAACTTGTTTATGCTTTCACAGTGGTCACAGAACCCAAAGACGGTCACAAACCAAAAAATGGCTTCACATGTCAACTTTCCCAAGAATAGACGTAATCCAAGTCTTCATATGATAGCAAAAAGAAACTGTCCTTTCCTATACAAATATATTCTAACTGAGAAAATAACACCAAAGAGATCTTTGATAAAATTCATACAAAGAACTCGAGAAAATGTTTGTATCTAGTCTCATGACCGAGAAAATAGCAACAAAGGATCAGTACCTCTAATATAGCTGCTCCTACGTAACAGAAATACAGTAGCCAGACACACAAAATAGCAGAAACAGAAGAAATGAAAACGCACAAAAAATAATGATAGACTTTCACCCTCTAGACTCCTCTTCATTGGCCATTACCAACTAGATTCCAGAAACTCACACCACGAAGCCACACACATTCCTCACCCTCCGGACTCTTTTTCATTCTTTTCCACTAACACTTAATTATCCCACCAAGAGTTTTTTTTTTTTTTTTTGGTTTCCTTTTCTAATCAAGGGACCCATTAGATTTCAATGCTACTGTAATCAATTTTCAATTCAATTCTTTTTTCTCAGTGAGAGGAATATTAAGTCAATCCATTATGTTACAAGTGCTCTGCCATCAAAATGAAGTTTTATTGCATTAAATACAAAAACTTGTATCACACAGCAGTGCAAAATGTAATTAAAAAGACAAAAAGACAACAAAAGGGGGGCAAAAAATCATAATGCTTCTAATAATATCTCTTGAAATATCAAGCTCTTCAAATGATATATTTAGTAACCTTTATGTATGTATCTTAACATGGGCACTGGTTTCACTCTCAAGAAAGAAATCACTCAACAAAGAATTGTGCCAGTTTGCAGAGTTCCTACTGCATTATTTTTCTGGTCTTTCTAGAATTAATTTGACCAGATAAGGCCAAATAATCCTCATGCCCCTCAAAATTACAAGCCCATTGGTTGGTTTGGGGAAAAAAGAATTGAAATATGAAAAAACAAAATCCAGCAACCCCTAATTACACCATTATTAACAGCCACCAGACCAATAGAAGATGCCATAGCACCACGAGAAAGAAGTTGCCACACCATCGATGTTTCGAGGAAAGGCGCTTTATTTGGTGTCATACCGTCCCACGATGACACTTGTAGGTGACTACACCATCTAAACTCTAAACAGTCCATCCTCTTTCATTTCAATGACTAGAGCCTAAATTCTTCTAGTGCAATTCATAATAAAACACTCTAAATTATGCTTCCAACATAAGCTTGCAGGCACGCAGCAGTGACTCGCCTAATTTGTGTTCAATGCTAAAACCAGTTTTTTTAATCAGCCTAACAAGCTGTTGCGTGTGATCTCTAATTCATCATCTCGTCCTTGAAACATATTGCCAATACAGGATATATGCTACGCATGTGACATAACATTCAGTCGCCATCACATAAAGGCATCAAACAAGCTTAAGGAAAGAAGTTCATTATTAAGAGAAGTCTATGCCTCAGTTACTCAATTGTAAGAAACAAAAAGACAATATTGGTCGCTTTGGCGGCTTGGCTGTTTGGCTCATAACAAACAATCAAGCCACATGAGAACGCTTCTAAGCCAAAAAGCTTAGAACGCCAAGGACATATTATTTCTTTCACTCCATAGACAGGGTTGGTTCACCCAAACCATATAAATATATAATGACATCTTCCCTTCATTTCACATCCAACGTGTATTAGCTTTATTTACGTTCAATTGGTAGAATGTTTACCAGCTTTTTAATAAAAACGAGGCCATTAAATATTCACCTCAAAGGACATGTTCAAACATTAGACTTCACGGGGCTTCAAGCGCCATATTTTATACAGTTATATGGGATTAAAAGAAACCAGATGAAACGATCAGCACTTTCAGACAGCAACGATTCACAAATACACAGCAATATAGAGAGGCTTATCAGTGGAGCAGTTTAGAAAAATCCTAATAAATGATTGTCAAGGATGATTACCTGCATCCACTTGGCGGTGTGTTCGCTGATTTGACCACTCACAAGGCTTAGACTTCTTGTGCTTAACGAGAATTTGGATGATTGGACGAGTGTCTTGAACAGACTTGACGCCATTTCTTGGAGAGAATCAAAAGAGGAAAAGAAAACCCACAGAAATTACTAACTCGGAGAAACCCTACCTGAAAAAATGGAAATCAACAAAGACAAGCAAATCAGCGGAATTGATTGGGGAGGAACTGCCAAAGAGTTAACAATTTATTGGTTCCTAAAAAAAGGAAAACACATTAAGCGAATCTGTATTCGGAATTGTATCGGGCTTCACGAAGCAATAAGAAAAACCAATGAAGGAGAGAGATGGGAAGGATACTCACGGAGGCAGAGCTTCGCCAATGTTCGTACTCCGTACTGGTTGTCTGATCGACGGAATTGATCTTCGGACTCCGTAACGATGAATGGGTGGTTGATGGTCCTCCTGTCACTGGGCTTCAATCTGGGCTTCGATGGCCCGAATCTAAGCTTCACGGCTAATAAGAAAACCAACAAACCAATTAAACTCCCCAACAACATGGCGGTGAAGATTTAATAGAAATTCTTCCATTTTGGAGAGAATTACCATAAAGTTCCACAAAAAAAACTATCAACAAGACCCCATAATAATTTAGAAGTTATCATTTTCTACTCTAAAACTTGTTATTATAAACTGTTTAAATTATTATTGAGGCTTTTTAGTAATTATATTTATTTTTTGGGACATGATTACAATTCTCTCTTCACTTAATCTCATATCAAAAGTTGTGATTTTTGACCCATAAAGTAGTGACAAATTGTCACTACCTCGGCTACTTAATTAAGAAGAGAGAAACTCGAGTAAAATCTGAATATTATTTCTTAATGAATAATGGAGTACATTGGCCCTTATTTATAAAGAGGTACGCATAACTCAGTGCCACTAAACATTTTTAACTAAATTAGTTATCATAACTCTAATAATATAAAAAGTACATAACTAATTTGAAAAGATTAAAAAAATTAGCTAAGTTGATTAGTTGTACTAACAAGATGTGTTAATTTTCCTCAACTATCTTTTTTAATGATGTGTGTTAGAATTATTCTTCGGTGGGAATCTCTTATAATTAATAGAGATATTTTAAAAAAAAATTAAAATTTTTTGAGATGAAATAGTTTGAGGTTTTATATTTAGAATCAAATTTATTTTCTAACTGACTCTTACGTTGACGAGTAAAGATGATATTGATAATGAATTTAAAGGTTAAAATTTTATTTTAAAATAAAAAAGAACTTGACGATAGCTAGCAAAAATCAATCAGCTCAAACAGAAAATTGAATAACCATCAAGGTTTTCCTTTTTTTTTTTCTTTTTTTGGGGGGGGGGTGTTTGAAGTATCAGAGTTTCTTCACTCGTCTCATTTTTAAATACTCACACTCTACTTTTCAATGAATCACGGCTGCCATGACCATCAAGATTCCTTGCCTTCTATCTGCCCAATTTGTTTGGAACTTTAATATCGATTCCCTTCCCATCCCCATGTATTCCAGTAACCAAACAGAGACTTTTAAGTTTTTTCCCCCCTCTTCTTTTGCGAAGCAACGTTGATTATGGCGCTCATGTCTTAGCTATTTGCTTGATTCAACATCCCCTGTATAAACCTATGCCAATGCTAAATTAGAGGAAGGAACATAAAAGCCATAAACCCAGATCCTCATTCAGTGTCCATAACAGTTATGAATACACGGTTCGTTGTGCTGCTACACTATTCTAACGTGAACAATTCATATTTAAAATTTTTAATTTACAGTTTCGTTGGTGATAAATTTATTTTTCAAAGAAGTATTGCTTATAATATTATCTTTATTTCAAATTTTGTATATATTGAAATAAAAAATAATTTAAAACATTACAAAGATTTAAATCAAATCCAAACCATCCAGCATCAATTTGGATGGTCTAAATTTAATAAGCATGAAATGTTTTCTCCTCAAGCCCATGTAAACCTTTGAAAATTCTTTGATATCATTCAAGCTTGTACGAGGTAGAGTAAATTCAGTATATTGCAATTGATAGCGTTAAGAGAAAACCTGTTCTGGTGATGACACACTACAGCTTGGGTCAGCAAATTCAGCCACAAGTTCACATGCAACTGAATTTTGCAAAGCTATTATTAATTGCAATGCCATCAAGGTATTGAAGAGCATCATATGAGTAAATCTTTTTTTTGGGGGGGGGGGGATCACACACATATATATGGAATAATTTGTATTTTATTGCAAGTGTCTGCGAGTTAGGAATAATTTGTACGTTTCAGTTTACCCCAGAAAAATTGTTATCGTTTCTGAAATTGTGTGTATTCTATGTCATGAACAAACACTGCATAGGTATGTTGTTAATTTGGGGGGAAAATTGGCTTATGCTCACCCCAAGGCTGTTGAGGCTGGCTATGAATTAATTCGGTTGGCAGAACTTTTAGGGCTATCTAAATTCCATAGCAGGGTAGTTGAATCTTCCTTATGAATTAATGGCCAGACAATCAATTGTAAAAGCAAACTCCTATAGTATAATTTCACTGAAATTTATTGAATATAACCTTTTAATTATCATCCACGCATTTTAGATGATCTGACAATAGAAATTTTTCAGGGGGGAAAATGCAGGGTTTCAACCTCCCAATGCAAGGATGTTTTGTCCTAAAATATGTACGTTTATACAACCTTGCATTTCAAATAAGAAAATACTAAAATTTTCAATTTCATCATCATTTTTTTCATCTTAAAAATGACTTCTACAGAAATTTTGTTTACAGTAGAGCTATCCATCAGTATTGTACAAACTGTAAACAAGAGATGCCAACAAAACTTGTATATTGGAATTCAACATCAAAATTAAATGGATATTCATGATAAATTCAGCATCTAGCATAAGTTCTGGAGAATTTATGACACTAATTTGCAGATAATATTTCATAAAATTAATCAAATACGTCGCTTCTTTGGGCGCCGGCAGCCATTATGAGGAATTCGAGTAGTATCTTCAACACCTATAATTGGATTTCTACCTGCTCGAGAATTAGTAAAGCCCTCTCTCCAGCTCTCTATTGCTTGCCTCTTCTTCTTAAAATAAGTAAATCCTTTCACTTTAACAACAACAGATTTCAATCCCAACATCCTAGACCTTCTTCCAACTTCTTCAGCTGTAGCTTCAGCAGCATACCTGGCAAGCTTTTGCCCTCCCTTCATGTCTTTCAAACACCCAACTGAGGACTTAAGTTTTACATTTCCTTTAGAATCCGTCACAGTAACAAAGGTATTGTTACGCAACAGCTTTATATGAACAACATCATGTTCATGGTCTAAATTATACCCAGAGATTTCAGGACCCCCCATAACACCCTTTCCATCTGTCTCTATAATTCTTCTCACAAAGTCCATTGGGGCGGAACTCGTCTTCGTCTCAGAATCATTCACGCCAAGGGGGTTTACACTTCTTTGAGAGTCCGGATTAAAGCCACGGGGAGGATTAATATTTTTGTTCAAAATGTTCCACCCTGGATTCATGCTTGAAAATCCTCTAACATGTTCTGCGGTTTCAAAAAATCAAGTAAAACCCATCAGCCAATCATGTGCAGAAAACACTTATGTTGTGGATAGATTATTCGCAAGCAAAATAACGAGTGACAACTTCTGTTTTCCTAATTTCACGCCTTTAGAAATCTAAATTAACCACTACATAAAAGGTAAATTAAATGTGATAAGAAGAAGGAAAACTTGAACAGATTTAAGACACAATCTGAACATCAAGACAGTACTCAATATATAACTCCCCCTCCCCACAAGAAAATACGGTGTTTAAAAGTAATTTGAAATTGAAATGTTGTGTCATATTGGACATGACCATCTATAGCTCATAGAGGTTAATCTCAAATAGTTCAATCTAAAATTTAAACAGCCAATTCAGGCAAATGAAAATCATAAAGCCACCATAAAAAAATAAAAAAGCATATCATTATCCTAACAAACCCCCGTTCTCATTCCTAACACATTCCAGAAAAGAGATATCAATAAATACCAACTAAAGGCAAAGCTCAAATGTCTGCTACCGAGTCTGCAAATCGATCTAAGTCCTAGCCTTGTCCCATGCCCCATTGGCCCCCAAATAAAAATCACCCCCTCACAAAGGCCATTATTCAATAGAAAACAAAAGGTGAGCTCGTAAGCTTTCTTAGTCTCCAATAATTTTCCATTTCCTCAACTCTCGGTGGTCACATAGGGTAAGTTTCGGCTAATTTATTCAAGTCTCAAAGTTCACGTCGAAAATTTGCCTTCAAAACAGGATTAAAAGTTACCATTGCTTTGCAGTAGCCCTGAGAAGCACTTGTACAAGCTTGCAGATCCCGGGGATCCATAAGATCTCAGAGTTCCTAAACTGACAGAGCTTCGAACTGAACGATTGGCCTCAAAAGGCAGAGACGGAGCAGAATAAGATCGACTCGCATGGCGAACGAAAGAGAGAAAACGATGCATACTTCTAGGGTTTCTAGTGTTACTGGTTTGATTCTTGAGTCCCTGGAGAATGAACCCAAACAAACAATAAACTTACATGAGAACACTTTCAAGCACAGATGCTTAGAGTGTCACGTACACCACTATTTCTTTCACTCCATAGACGGTGTCAAGGAGAGAGATGGGAAGGATACTCACAGAGGCAGAGCATCGTCAATCTTCGTACCGGTCGACGGAATTGATCTACGGAGCAAGGGATGGTTGTGCTCCTTTCACTGGGCTTTAATCTGGGCTTCGTCGGCCCAAATTTGAGCTGCTCAGCTCAGGGAAAAAAAGGCAACAAAAAAAAAAAAGCAAACACAAATTAAACTCCCCAAGAAAATGAGGGTTAAGATTTAAATCTAAATATTTGATAGAAATTCTTTCATTTTAATCCAGATCAATAGTTGTGATTTTTCACCCAAAATGTTCGTGACTAATGTATCAATGAGGAATTTAAGGGTTCAATTTTTATTTTAAAAGAAAAAGAACTTGATGATAGCTAACAGAAGCCAACTAAATGGAAAATTTCAAGTAGAATTTTTTTTTGAATAAAAAACTAAGTTCTTTGCAAAATAACACTAGTACAAAACAAGTCCTTGTTTCCTCTCTCAATCTCCCCTTCCACAATGTGGGGCGGTTGATTTATGATACAGAAGCTGCTCTACATATAATGAGAGATCTTAACTAGATAATCAACAGTAGGGATTGACTTTCTAAAACTATGAATTAGCATAACCTTCCAATCCCTATGAATTAAGAGTCTAACATCATCAACAATATCTTTAAAAGGATATGTCTATTCACATCCCTTGCATTTTAAGTAGAATTTGAATAATGATCAAGGTTTTAATCTTTAAATATAATTTTTGACCAAAAGAATCTTTGAATATAATTAAGATATGGTGCACTTGAAAGAATAAAGGATAAGTGTGTAATTTTAATTATGATCTTATTTCTTGGCACAATTTTACCGCTAATCTTTGTTCTTATAATTTTAACCTTGAGGCATAAAATTATGCCAAAAAATGAAGGACAAAATTGTAAAATAAAAGGGGTAAACCAAGAATAAATATCTTACATATTATGCATTAAAATTAAGGGGGTGCTTGGATAAAACCAAATCATGGTTTGGAGAATAGCTTCTGAAGAATATATTCTGAGGAGAATAGATTAATAGATTTTATGAAAAAGTGAGTGTTTGGATAGTTGTTATCAGAAGCACTTTTTATATATACAAATTAATAAAAAAAGCATAAGTTAACATGATAATTACATAAAAAATAAATTTTGTGATATATTTTAATTTGAAGAAATAAAATTATTAATAATATATTTTTATCAACATAATTAATAATACATAAGATAATATAATTAATAAATAATTAATATATGTATATATATTTATAAGATATAAGATTAAATATATTTATAAAAAAATAATTGAGTGGTGTTAAAGTCATATTATTATTGAGATCTACTCTCAAGCTCTCCCCTGTGCTCTATCTGAAACAATGAGAAAGAGATGAATAATTGGGAAGGGTATATGCGTCTGGACAAAAAAAAAACAAGGCACATATCCCATAGGCTCTCACACTCTCCCTCTTTCTCCCAAAAGCAGAAAATTTTTGCTTCTACCAAAACCATGATTTTGGTTTTTTTTTTATGGTGTTTGGGTGATTTTTCCCCAAACCATGGTTTGGGTCATCACCCAAACGCCCCCTAAAGTTTTTTTGTTAAGGGTTTTTTTTTTGTAGGGTTGTTCTAATTGGCTTGTCCTAGTTCAAATCATATTGAGACAAAATAATTTGATCTCGAAATTTTTTGGGACAAGATGTTACACCTTACTTCTAGGATACCTTAGAGTTCATTTTGAACTATTTCTGACCATATTGGATAGTTTTAAACTAAAAAATTCCAATCTAGATGTTAATTTTCGTAAAATCATTGTTTACTCTGTAAGTTCTATATTTTCTGTTCTAACTTCAGAAATTCATAACTTAATCTAAAAAAATCAAAATGGAGTGGTTCCAAATTTTATAGAAAGATATTTGAATGCTCTTTCAATGGAAAATAATCTTATAAACCAATTCCTTTTGAATTAGTACCAGAATTTTTGGAAACTTACCACTGTTACTTTAGTAAAAATCCTTTTTTCCAGATTTAGAACCATAACTTTGAAAAATCACCAAAAATCGCACAGTTGTCCAATTTTAACTTGCTATCTATCAATTTGAAGCTCAAGATATGATCTATAAGCATACCAAATTTCGTGATTAAATTCATCTGGTAACTTAATCAAAATGCAGCCCCAAGTCGATAGTCTGCTTAGGGTTAAAGCATCCATGTAACATAATAATACATAACCAAAAGTCAAATGATTTATATGGTTTAACACCATAATTAACCTTGAATCTGCAACTTTATTTTGGATGATTTAGCCCCTAAAATGTTAGATTACATCTAGGAGGGATGAGATTTCAATGAAATCCCAATATTAAGAATTATCAACCACAACATCAAACAAGCATAATCATTAAAGTATTTCAACATTAGCTACCATAGGAGAACTAATCCTCTCATAAAAAGGCAACCTCAACATGCAATAACCAAAGCAACAAAATGCAAGGAGCAACCACATTACAATCATCATAGTTCAATCACATGATAACAGGCATTCATGTCATAATAAACAATGCAAGGTCAGCATTAGTAGTTAATTAGGTTTTATTATCTTGCTCCAAAAGCTCTTTGGTTCTTTGATCTTCTTCCTCTTCTCCACAAATATCAAGCCCTAACCTCACAATCCATAATAGGGGGAGCCACATTACAAACCAAAATACACAAAAACAAAGGCAATAACTAAGTAACCCTTAACTTCTTAAACTTTGAATTTTGGAGCTTTATTTTCCTTAACCCTAAAAATTCTTTATTGGGTCAATCATATCTGATTTTTCAAGTAGAATCTAAATATGGACTTAGATTTATGAAAAGAAATTTCTTTCCTCAAAAACTAAGGTTGGCCGAAACATAGGGGTTTAAACTCCAAAAATTACAACTTTAGTTCTAATACTTCCAATGCTTGTTCTTTAGGTTTATCCTACACCATTTTTCATTTTACACACAATGGAAGTATCAAAACTATAAAAAAAAAACTCATCCTAGAGTATAGTTCTTGAAGTGACTAAACAGTTCCCCTTATAAACCAACCATAAGATCTTTCAAATAATATCCTAAAATCACTTGAAACAATCTTAAATCAAAATATTTTAACTCTGTTTAATTTCAAAACTTCCTTCCTTTAACCATTGATCAATTCGGCTAGCATCAACCAAGGGCAAGAACAGAATTTTCAACCATCAAACTCAAGAAAAACAAGCAAGAACTACAATGAAACAACTTACTAACCTTGGATCTTAACTTGCTAGATTAAAGTAGCTTATTTTTCCCTTATTTGAACTCAAGAAATCAAATGGCAAGGGTTCCTCTTCATTAGGCTGAAAAGAGTGGTCTTGCAAGAGGGAGGAGTGTGTTTATTTAATGCCAAAATATCTCAACTATCATAATTAATATCATGCTAAGTGTCACTTTCCTAAACCATCTTGTAACTTCTTTCTTAATTAACTTAATTCCAAATGTAATTAATTTCAAAAGTCAAGATCATCTCCATTAGGGGCTTGACACTTAGCAACTTTAAATTCTTTCCATTGGTGGCTTGCCACTTGACAAAATGTGGGCCATTTAAAGTGCAAGACTCTACTTCTTGCTTTATCGGTACACTTTTGTTTTGAGTTTAATTTCTCTTCTATAATTACAGTACTCTAACCTCTGTAATTAATTTCTGTCAGATCCATATTCCATTTTTCTTATTTTTCTCTTCCCAAAATGTCCTCTTTTGCTAAAATCTCAAATTCCTACTAATTATATAAAAAGAAAAACTATTTTCCTTTTCACAAGGATTTCTCTATTTGTCATGAGAATTTGGAAATATCTTGGACATTTAAAAGACTCTTTTTAATCCCATAATCCCTTATAATTCCTTGGGATATTATATAAATTTTCTTGGAATTTTATTTTCCTTCCACATATTTATTTGGAATTTTTTCAAATAAAACGCAATATAGGCCTAATTCCCTTTAAGGGTAATTTGGGCATAAAATCACTTCTACCTCATCGTACAATTCTCAAATAATATTATTTTTATTTTTTCTTAATTTTCTTGGGCTTGAAAATATTTTTTCTATAATTATTTTTGACTAATTTTTCCTTATTAGTCAATATTCAATTATTATTGAAAACTCAATAATTATTGCTTTCCATTGTAATCTCAACTTTTTTGGCCTAGAATATTATTCAGGGACTCTTTTTCTACCTTCCATCATTTTTAGGAATTTTTTTTTGAAATTTTCATATTTCTTTCACTATTCTGACCCTTAAATGTCGGAGGATTTCCTTACTCTTAATTATGAAATTTCTAGATATAACACAGGACGCTATCTCGTCCCATCTCAAGTATTATATTTTTTTTCTTTTTCAAACTTATCACTGTATCCAGTACTTTATATAAGAATCAATTAATTAATTTAAAAAATTAAAAAAATTACTAAATTATTTAATTAAAATATATTTTATTTAATCTAAGATACTTATAAGTATTATTAAATTATATGGGTAAATTTAGGGCTCTTGCTCACGCACGGCGCTTCTCGCCCCTGGCTCTCGGCCTTTCACTTGCTCCGCTCTTCTCTCTCTTTCTTGCCTTTGCATTTGAATTAGCCAAGTCGCCTCTCTCAGCTGACTTGCTTGCTTTTGTCGGATTTTGAATGCAGGCACCTAAGTTTTTGGCCAAAAAAAAAAGAAGAATGCAGTCACTCACTTCATGTGAGTTTTCTCCCTTTTTATCATGTTCGTCATCTTTGCATTTCATTTGTTGAGGGGTGGGTTGTGGTTGCGGGGATTGGATTTTGGGGTCTTCTTTCTCTTTGATTTTTAGCATTTACGGTTTAAATTTGGGGGCATTCTTTTGAAATTGTGTAACTGGCAACCGGCTTTTCTTCTCCCACACGTTCCACTTTTTTTTTTTTTTGATGAAAAGTGGGCTTAGTTGAGCGTATAGAAATTGGACTGGCTTGAAAATTTCTAGCAGGACTAGCCTGAATAATTTGTCATTGTTGGCCTTGTAAAATGCTTCTTCTCTTCCTATTGTTAATCAGTCAGGCTTCTGCATCAAGAGTTTGTATTTTTTTTTCTGAAGATACTTTAAGAAAAGCATAATCTTACTTAAAACTAATGATGCAAATTTGATCATAATAGATTTGAACTTATTTTAGTACAAGAACAAGTTCAGTAAGACCCACCTCACAAAATGAAACTTGTTTTTGGTTTAAATAAGTTTAGTGGGACCCACTTCAAGAAAAGTGAATCTATTTGTCTTTTATTCCTATACACTCCACGTGATTTTTTCTTTCTTTTTTGACTAGACCCACATGCTTTTTTTTTTTTCAACCACACACGCAAAACTGCTCCTGGTTGATTTCTTTCCCCAGATATTCCCATCCGTATAGGGGTTTAGGGAGTAGTCATTCGAAGTATCTTCAGCTCACACCTAGTGAGTATATTTTTGGGCATTTGAGTGCATAGTGTGCATTCTATTATTGTGTATATAATGCATGCAATTTTCCACTCAAATATGTCTTTCTTCTCGTTACTCTCAAGTTCTTCTCAAGTTCTCCAGCTCCTTCCATTCTTCTTTCTCCTTCCACACTTTCATTCAATGAAGTTGGTGGCGTGTGTGATCTTGCAAATATTATATACGTTTTATTTCAACTTGAAGCTTGATTTTTCTTCTGACTAAGGGACATTCTCTTGATTATTTTTTTAAATTTTTTTATGTAGTTTGCTAAATGATGGATAAGAATTTTATATTTAATCATTTTTACGTGTTGAGTTTCTTTTAAGTAAAAAATATAGACATATAATTAATTTTCATATCAAATAAATTGTAGTTTACTTTTTTATAATCTGATTAATATATATCTTTTCTTTTTTAGTAGATAGTGTTTGAGTAAATATATTGTCAGATTAAATATGTATTCAGTTAGATAATGTTTGGTTGTGAGCTTAGTCTAGTCTTCTATCTGGCTAATGAAAACTAGCACTAAATGGTGTCAAAATTTTTCATCAAAAATGTATTGATGGTGGGATTAATAATATGAAATAAAGGAGTTTTTAAAAAAAATTTTAGAAAAATTAGAGAGGAGGACTTAGAAAAAGCAATATTTATTAAAAAAGATTTTAAAAAATTATAATTATTTAGGGAGCCCAAATAAAAAATATAAAATTAAAAAAAACTCAATTGCCCCTAATGATATCTTCTATATTTTCTCTTACCACATCTCCGTATCATGGTAACTTCCTAATAATTTTCAGGTTTTCAGAACCTAAATAAAGTTGAAAGCTTCATGCTTTTTCTTTTTTAAAAAAAAAGACAGAAACACAAAAACAATATGGAGGATGATCCATCAAGGAGAGGTTTTATGCTTTTAATTATAGGGCGTATGTTCTGCTTGTTGAAAAGCTTAAATTAAATTTTGTTTTTTGTCATATTAAATAATTATAATTTTTAAATAATTAGTGTGAAATAGTTATTAACATTTATTTTTATTTTCAATCATAAGGATGCATTTTTGGGTCACTTAAACGATACCCAGATAAAAACATCTTTCAAGAGTTATATCTAATATAAAATTACATAAGTGCATTCATTATAAGCTTATTATTATTCAATGTAAATTTACCTTTGCTAGCCAAAGTATATATCTCATTAGAAACTTTTATTCACAATATAAAAATTAGAGGCTGAAAAGAATATAATCATTCTTTAATAATATAAAAAAATTAAAATTGAACATCTAAAATTTGAAGTTGGGAGCAGGAGAAAAACGAAGCAGACACAATTTTTTGAATAAAAAAAACGTTTTCAAATTAATTTATTTAATCAAATATTTATCTAATTTAATCATTCAAAATATCCAATAATGGAACATAAGTTAGAGGAAATTTAGGAAGGTATTTAAGGGGTAATTTAATATTTTTAAATATATTTGATCCTTTCAAATGCTTATAATCTTTAAGATCCTTTCAAATACTTCCAATGATGAAGCAGTGACAATTATTTTAGCTCATTTTTTTATAAGATTTAATTATAATATTGTTTGAATAAAATGGAATGTATGAAATAATGAATAGAAAATTATTTATTTAATATATTTAAAATATGTATTTTATATTATTAATTTTATATTTATATATTCGAATTTATAATACAATTTTAATATATAACATTTATTTTAAATTTAATTTAATTTTTTAATATATTAAATTTAACATATTAATTTTTTTATTCCAAATATATTTTTATAATAGATGTTCCACAGTCATTGTTCATTTAAAGATATTACAGGTTACTATCTTAGTTAAAAATGCAATTGAGTTTCTTAATAAAAAAATAGCCTAAATTTTATAACTCTAAGTAAATGATTATTCTACTACTCTCTTTGGAAAAATATATAAATAATTGAATTAAAAAATAATGATACTATGGAGTTAATTTAGTTTTACAATTCATTTTTGCTTGATTAATAATTATAATGTATTATTTAGGAAACATAATAAATCATAGAAAAGAATTGTGTGTACATTTATAAATGGATGAATTTTTAACCGCCCAGCTGCTGTAACATTTGAGTGTAATAAAGTAAAAGTAGTGAAAATTGATCTAAATATTACATTGGGTAGATTGAAGGAAATTATTGGGTGAAAGGTACAGCTTCCTCCCAATAAAATTGTGACAAATCTAGTTTACAGATATCCTACGTGCATAAATCTATCATAATACCAAGCATGCAATTTAGAAGATGATTTATATGCACAACAAATGTGGTAAGTGAGTTGTTGATTCTTAACTTAGTTAACATGTCCAGAGTTGTATATCAATATAGGTGACTTGGAAGATGATGGTCATATTGAATCACAACTAATAGATAGCAATGCTGGAAATACTCTTCCATCAAGTTGCAATCGGCTGAACATTGTAGAACAAGAATCCATGTTTAGTGATCACATTGAAAATCTTCACTAATTCAAACTTCCCCTAGACGGTGGCAACAATGGGCCATCTTGCTCTGTTCCTCAAATGGAAAATACTATAGATGAATTTGAAGACGAAGATGAATATGATTTTTATTTAAATATTGGTGATGGGAATGATAATGATGAGTGTGACGAGATAAACGAGGATAATGAGCTAGCATCTGCTTTCTTCTTGCATGTTAACGTTGAGTCAGATATGGCTCCTGAGTTCAGTGAATTAGAAGAAATTCTACCTTTCAGTCATAATGAAGAGTTACATATCGGAAAGATATTTAGTAATGTTCGTGTTCTGAGACGTGCGGTCAAGTTATACTCTGTTCGAGTTCATCATACATTCAAGGTCTATTATTCATGTAAAAAGTATGAAGAATATCAATACATTAACTATGGTGAAAACTGCAATTGGAGAGTAAGAGCTCATAAGAAGGAAAATAGAAACTTTTGGCATATTACAAAATATGGGGGGCCCCACACATGCTTAAGCACATCACTAACTCAAGACCATTCAAAGTGAGATGTCGATGTTATATCGTCTTGTATCCTAGCAATAGTAATTGACAAGCCAGATATGAAAATGACTCAAATTATAAAGAGGATGCAATCCATATTTGGTTATATAGTGTCATATAAGATGGCATGGAATGCAAAATAATTGGCCATTGCTATTGCTTTTAGGAATTGAGAGATCTCATATTCCTTACTCCCGAGTTGGTTGGTCGCAGTACAACACTTCATACCTAAAAGTGTGCCAATTGATTCCAGAGTATTACTTGGCAACACCTGAAATTTGGCTTAATTTGGTTCCTCTAATATGTTTTCATATTATAGAATGGCATCACCCTGATCGTATACTAAGATAATTCAGTCATCAACAACATATTCCTATGATGCCTATTCATTTAGAAAATTACCATATAATACAACTACATGGCAGAATAAACACAAATTAGACTCAACAATACTCAAACTTCATTGAAGCATGGAATGGATGGCCACATGCTGTTGTTGGTGCTCCTCTGGTACTTGGTGAACTTGATCGAACATTTGAGTACATGCAATAGTATTGGAGACATACAAGGTGATGGATCTAACGTGTTAGTGGTGATACTGGCTATGTGATGAGGTTTTTTTTTTATAGTTTTTTTCCAATCAATATCATCATTTTCTTTTATAAGAAAATTTTTTCAACCTAATGTTTTATTTATTTCAAGCTGATACAACAAAATAGTTATACAGACTAATGATTAATTCTCGTTCAACATACTCTGATTGTATTGATTATTGAGAAAGAGTTGCTCGAGACCAGCATAACATCTTACTTGTAATTAGAAAACAATGATTTAATATGAACCTTCAACCAACTCCACTAACAGTGGAGTTGCCCCGTCTATAAATTTCTTGAGATAGACCAAGCAAACGGCGTGGCGGTTACTTGTCTACTCAATCACCAATTGTAAATAAAAATTTAAAGGAACAAGAGCCTCAAAATTTAAGTTATTCTGATAACATACCAGTCTCATCATCAAGCCCTGTCACCTCTTCCAATCCAACTCAATTTTACCCTCATCACATGCCATCATCATCAACATTATTCCATTCTGATGCACCTAATCCTCCTCAATTTCAATCGTTTACATCCTTATTTGATGATCTTGCATTATTTATAGATTAGTATAACACTTTTACTTTTAAGCAAGGTGTTCCATCAAATGAAGTGTTTGTTACTCCTCGGCAATCAATTTCTTTAGTCAAATCACTTTGGTTTGATTTAAATATGCCAATTATGCAGATAAATGAGATACTAGATCAAACTCAAGAAGTAAATATATAACAACGACCACAACGTGCGTAGAGAAGACTAAGATATGGCACTGGGAGTCATTATTCGTGAGGTAAATTAATTCCTATTTTTTGTTCATGTCAATTTAATTATTAGTTATTATTAATTTTATAGAATTTAATCATTACTTATTTTCATTAATCACTTTTTAATTAATGTGATATTAATTATTACTATTATCATTATATAATGATTAACTCATTATTTTAATGATATGACCATTATTAAAATCCTTATAGGGGTATTTGTGTGGTGAGTGATTGTAAAGAAGATGTTTACACCAAGATGAAGTTCAATTACACGCCAAACAATGTTTAGTGAAGAAATTGTTCTTACTTAAATGAACTTTAAAAGTTAGTCAAGCCAAGAACAACTTTGACTATAGCATTTGGGGAAATAATTCCCACTATGTAGCATTTGGAGGATTTTTTTAACTGTTTGTAGCCTATTGATAAAAATTCCTGTGTGTTGTGATGTAGGTTTTTTCTTTTCTTGGGTTCAACTGGATCTCTCGTTACGAAAACAAAATAGGAACCAACAGTACAACGAGCAGGAAATCGAAAGATGCAAGGAGAACAAGAGACAAAGGACGCTACAGAATCAGCAGTAAACAAACAAGAACTGGAAGCAAATAAAAGACTCATAAACAAATTATTATGCATAAAACAAAATAAATTCAATTGAAAAAAAAACACAAAATAAATTGTTGTTTTATCTCCTAAATACTAATATATATTTATCTTCTAAGTACTAATATATTTATGTTTGGTGAATAAAAATTTTAATTATTTATTTGTTAATATGGTAAGCAGTCAGAAAAATATAAGTTCAAATTCTATGAAATGCACTTATTAGAAGGATTTTAATTTCAATGATCTAAGTTTAATAGATAGTAGTCTCAAACTTAAAATGGCTTAGGAATCCTCTGACCCAAAAAAAAATAAAATTCTATTGTTATGAATATCTATTTATAATGCTTTGTACAATTTTATTTTACTTTTCCATGTTTAGAGTTAACATCATTTTTAGTTTCTGGAATTTGAAATTATTTTGATTTTAGTTTTTATAATTTGAAGCCAATTATTTTTTGTATTTGAAATTTAATTTAATTTTAGTTTTGGTCCATAAAATTTAACCTTATTTTATTTTTGGTCCTTGTTTCAGGGACTAAAAATTTTAAATTGTGTCAAAATAAAGTTAAATTTTGAAAAAGAAGAATTTTAAAAAACAAAACCACTAATTTAAAATTTTAGGGATTAAAATAAAAATGGGATCAATAGTATTATCCTACTACCTCCGGTCCTAATTATAAAAGCCAATTGACTAATTTGAGGAGGTTAAGGAAATAAGTTGAGTTAGTTATTTGTCCTAAATAAGTGTTGTCTTTCTTAAAATATCCTTACTAATCAAGTGTATTAACTAGAACTATAATTATTAAAAGGCTTATCTTGGAAAAAATTGAATAAATATGAGAGACAAAGTGGATTTTAATTTGGATTCTTATATTTAGGATCAAAATAAAAATTAAACAGAGTCTTATATTAAGGATCGGAGGTAGTAATATTAAAATTTAGCTGCTTTTAATTTTAGTTTAATTTTATTTTGTTTGCAACTCTTCTAATTTTTAATGTAACCAACCAACGCAGGTTGGAAAGTCTGTCCGTTTGTCAATGACCCAGAATTTATGGCATTAAGCTCGAGGACTCAGGCTTCGTGGTCGTGGGCTCGATCCCATTAGCTTTCTGCTTGGCAATGAAATAATTTTACAACCGCAATGAAACGCGCCCTTGTCTTGTAGGAGCAGCGGGATTCGCTTTGTTCGCGGCATTTATTTCACAGTTGGTTGAGCTCGCCGTCCGCCGTTGTCAGCCCTGCGTGCTGGTTCTTCTCCGGCGAGTGTTGAAGAAGGTACGACCTCTATCTCCTCCCAGTATCCGGTGAGATTGTTTTGTTCAATCTAGCATTTAAATTTGTTCCCCGCGTCATGTGTTCATTGTCAACCCGGCGTTGGACGCCGTCTCGCACCTTTTCTTGCATTGTTTTAAAATTTTTCATTTTAATCAATTAGAAGATCATAAATTGCAGGAGTGTTATTATTTTTATTCCTCAGTGGCTTGGAGGAGTTGCCTGAATCAGTTGGCTTCTTAAGGCATCTTCGTTGAAGTGTCTGGAACGAAAATTAAAAGGGTATGATATCAACTATGCGTATTTCAAAGATTATGCCCCCATTGAGTGTAATATAGGTCCACCTATGCGGTGAAGGTTACTACATGAGAGGTTCTCATTTACTTATATTGAAAGACACTTCTTTTTCCTGATGGAAAACAGGATATATCAACAGCTAACAATTTAAATCGCATTTAAGTTTTTTAGTGTAAAAAACTGATCTTTGGTGATAGAGTACAGGTAACTTGGTTGATATCCTTCAAAATTTAAATATTCCATGTAATAAGAAATAAACCTACTTAATAACAATAGCATTGTTGTGAAATTTTTTTCGCCACTATGAATGAGACAGCGTCTTAGGCTGTTGCAGAGTTGTTGCTGTTTGTGCTTGCCTGGCCCATGGATCCATTTGATGATGTTTTGCCAGAAGCTCCTGTTTCACGTGGTAAGTGGTCCATTTAAAGGTACTGGGAAATTGTGTTTCTTGATTGAGTTTCTAATATATATATTGATCACAATCTTCTGTAGGTAGGGTGGGTGGCAAGTTTGTTCCAAAGGCCAAAGCTAAACAGCTGGCTCGAAAGGAAATATCTACATCAAATCAAGCAAACTCATCTAATGATGGAAAGAATGAGCAAGTTGCATCATCATCCATGAGCTCGGACACAGTAGGAAATGTTCCAACAAAAAGTAATAATCCAGTTGATTTAACTCCAGATAAATCAGCTAAGGAATTTCTGAAATCCAGTCTTGGTTCACCGATAGAAACCCCTTTTTTGGATAATAATAATAATCCTGACCCAGAGTTTCAACAAATTGATGTAAGTGGGCGCGAGGCAGAACCGGTTGAAGCTCAGCCTTCAACCATTGCAGCATCTGAGGTCAATAGTGATTGGACTACCAATTTTCCAAAAGCAGCTAATGAGGTAAATGCTGTGTTTGGTTGTTATCTTGATTTCTGGAGTATTTGTAACTTCTTTTTCCTTGAAATTTCTATTATTTTCAGGCGGACCTTGTCAGTTTTGATGTGGGTCTAGTAGTTGCCGCTGTTCCTGGGTCTGACCTTCATGATGGTAAGTTATGCTTTTGACTAATATTTGTATTTTTAGCGAAACCCCATTCTGATTGCTATGACTGGAGCTACTTATAAAATCATAGTTCGTTGCTTGTATGAAACCTTAGTCTGTATCAATTACATGTTTCTTAGGCTTGTGAGCTGCAAGTAAGCCTGTAAGAAGAGGATTAAATTTGGTTCATAAAATTTATTTGTTGAAGTTCAAATACTTCCGCAACTACTAAGTAATAAAACATTGAACCCCTCTTGATTTCATATCTCCCATGTGGCTGATGGCATGTACACCCACCTTAACGTGCTAAGCCCAACCAGATCTGTTGACAAATGTGATCGATCCATCTACAGCTAACTCAACCATTATTGAGAATGAACCTTCTAAATACTGGGAAGGCGAAGGTCCATTTCTTGATGGCAGCAAAAGCTTGGAACCTACTGATTCCTCATTGCAAGCTGGTCCTAACGTGGAATCCCGAGGTGCTTCAGATTGTAAGGTTGCAATGTTGGAGCCAAGTCATTCAAATTCTAACCTTGAGAGAACAGGAGAGGTATAATTTTTCACATATTCTATTTCTTGACATGGTGTTATTATCTGCTCACATAGGAATTTCTGTTTAGGTAGAGTCTTCTGAATTTGAATTGGATCCTTTCAGAGACACTCTCCCTGATCCTGGTCTTAGGAATGGTTAGTAATCTTCCTGCTCGTATCGATCCACAATAGTTGTGTATTACTGAAAGGATAAATTATTTTTTATTTGTTCTTATTACAGCTCGCAAGTTTCAACCTAAGATTAAGCCTCGGCCTAGAGCAGGGACTACAGCAGTTGTTGCCTCTGCTTCATCTAATGGTATGATGGAAAATTCTATAAAATTGCTTGCTTCCTGCACAGATGAACTTAATCCAGTCAACCAACTTAACTTTACCCATGTCAGACATCCTTAGGACAATCAATACATTAAGCGATGCTGATAATTCTTGCTCGAGTGTGCCATTGTCTGAGGACAAAAGAAGCTTGGGAACAGTAATTCCTTCACAATCAGAGCCTCCTCCTGCCTTGCTTTCAGAGGTTTCTGTTCACCATGGGCCTAAAGATTGGCCTTCTAACAGTGGAAAACCAGCGGGGGAGGTAAAGGAAGAATTAGTATTGTTTTTTGAATGTTATTTCAATTTTACTTATTTTTTTATTAAGAAAAAAAGGCAGCCTAGTGCATAAGGCGTCCCGCATTCACACAGGTCCGGAAAGGGCCGGATTTCGTAGGATCTAATGTAGGCAGCCTTACCTTGTAAATACTTTTTTTTTTTAATGCTCATAAATTAAAAATCCTTGGCTTACAGGCTACAGACATATTTTCTGTGTTGGAGAGCCTCGATGACTTTCTCACACATGATGGCTCTAGTGCAGGTAAATTACCAAAAGATTTGCAACCATTTGATAACAATGATTCTAACAAATGTCTTGTCATCTATCGAACTATATCAACTTTTTTAGAGTTCATTATCTAAGCTATTTTGCTGCAATCAAATTCCCCCCAATATTATAAGTGATTGACTCAGCCCATGATTTACCTGACATTGGATCTTTCAGTGATGATGGGGATGTTACCTTTCTTTTGTAGGAAATCCAGCTCTTCATTCTTTCCATGAGGAGGGAACAGAGGATTTTGTGAACCAGCCATGTCATATTTCCCAAGCTCAAAAGTGTCCGGACTATAAGGCCACTCACGATTCATTGGCCTTCAAGGAAGCTGCAAGCCTCAGTGAGGGTGATTCTCACACTAACAATGGAGGGCTGGGAGCAGAGGTAAAGATTATCTGATTAGACAGATGTGCTAACTTCCAGTCCATGTGTTGATTAATCAATCGGCCATGACTTTTATTGGTCTCAGGATGCAGGAGGGTCAAATCCTACCCACCCTCTTGATGATACCCTTGATTATTCATCCATGAATTCTGGCTCAGATCCAACTTTTGAAATTCCAGTGCGTGAAGAACCACCTGAAGAACCAACAAATACAGCAAATAATCCTACCTATGATGACCTTTTGCATGTGGACGATGTTCCTGGAGAAAAAGTTGTAAAATATCAGTTATTATTAATGTTCATGCACAAACTTTCCTTGAATTATGTTTCCCTTATTTTACTGATTTGTGAATCTGACTGCATGCTATTTGTTGGTTCATTTTTAGGATGGAGGTTATAAAGCAGAAGATGCCACAATGTCAAGTTCTGCGAAAAATATTATGAAATCTTCTGTAGTAGGTGAGAAGGGTAAAGTTGATAAACCTCGAAGGCAGGTGAGAAAGCGAGTTAATCTTAAAACTGTTGATCCAGTGGAGAATGAGGATCCTGAGGAGGAGGATGAGCTTGACCCTACTTATTCTAACATTGGTGAACTTGAAGAACAACATGATGAATATGAATTGAATAATGGATGCGTGAAGAAAAAGAAGAAATCTGTGACCAAAAATGCAAAACCACATCAAAAGCGTAAAAGGGCCAATGAGGATTTAGATAAAGCTACTAAAGAACCTCGTAAAAAATTCTCTCATTCAACCCAACGAAGAAAAAGATGTGGTAACTAACTAAGCTAACCGTGTCTTGAATTTTCTCATTGGTGATAATGGCTTGATGCATTTGATGCTTGCGGAATTACTGTTTAACAGTGGATAAGACTCTGCTGGAAATTCCTGAGGATGAACTGGATCCTCAAACATTACGTATCAAGGATATTATACTACTTGCAGAGTATAGGGAGCGACAAGCGGTATGCATTCTAATTTCTAAACCTTACATATATACAATGAGGAAAGCAAGCAGCACCTCCATGCTACAGTGTTTTATTACCATGCTTCTTAGTTCTTACATTTTGCTTTTATGACGTAAATATGATAATTCACTTATAGTTACATATTGTTTCTCTATGCAGAAAAAGGAGGCAATGGCATCAAAAACATCTTCGATTAATGGAAGGTGCTCAATATCAATCTGTTTCTTTGTTTATGTGAGACTATTATAAGTAGCAAAATTTGCTTATTTTCGAGTATGTAATGTTTGAAGCATCTTATTTACTGCAGTGTATTCTTCTCGTTGTTATAGTTTCATACACTTCTTATTCGAGCATCTGACATGGGGAAAAAGTTATTAGATCATGTAAATTCCTCCCCTTCCCCTTTTCTTCCTTGGGATATGTGCAACTGCCTTGCACAATCAGTCATCATATGACTTTACTGACATTTTCTCTTCCAACCGTTTTGTGAAGTTTTTCAGCAAGAGTCAAAATGGTTTTGAACTGACAATTGCTGGTTAATGACATTACTTGACTGAGTTTTTTTTTAAACAGTCACTTCTGTTTGAGGCAAATAAAAATGGAGTGCCTCTGAAAAATGAATATGAGATTTCATCTCTAATTTTATTGTGTTTGATCGAGTTGCTTGCTTTGCGTGTCCATAGTGCCACACCCAAATGTTTGTGACGGCCTGTTTGACACATCATATTAGGTGTAATAGGATAAGCTAATCCAATCTGCAGTTGCATATTTATCAGTTTTTTTATTGCAAGCGCTGTGCTGTATGTAAGATAACCATTAAATTGTGTATAAATAAAATAATAGATAATTCAATCAGTTCTTCGGAAGAGGGATTGTACTTGATTAGATTCTGATATATAAGCCCCTCTCATAACATTTCTTAACCATTGTTCTCTCTCAACATCGGAGAGATTACACACTAAACTAGATGGGGCCCACCATTCATCTCTTCCACGAAGCTGCAATAAGGACATTGTCTGTGTAAATTGCTTTTGTCTCAGATTCAGTCTCAGTTCTTCTGTCACTACTTTCCTTTCTCCTCTACTTCTTTACATCTCTAGTTTTTCATAGTACAAAAAATTACCTTTTCCTCCATTCCATTCGCATGTAATTATTTGGATTCAAAATAAAATTTGCTTGACTTCGTTAGAATCTTCTGGGCCATCTTCGTCTTTTGTTTATTTAGATCATCTCGCTTACCTAAACTCAGAGCCCTTTGTCCAAAAGAAGGAATTAAATTAGGCTTGTAAGAAACACAAAATAAATGGAAAAACTGTATAATTTATGATTGTATTAACATAATATTAGTTTTGCTCGAAGATAGTTTAAAATTTATCTTTTTATTTAAGTAGAAGTTGATTGAAAATATGCTTCTTTTTCATTTTCCAAATATTTTTTATTTTAAAAATCATTTATCCTAATGTGTGCTAGAAATAGTATTGCTCATACTTAATTTTCCTTGTACATTAGACAGTAAAGCTAAATATTTAATTTAATGTCATTTTCTTGTTAATGATAAGTGCTGTAACCCCAAAATTAGTTTAGTAGGTGTGAGTTTTTCACCCTCTAGTCTTTTGGGATTTTTAAATCTCCAAAATGTAACATAGCATGACAAATTTTGAAGGAATATATTGCACTTTCGAGTAGAAGTTGTTTTATTGAAAGGGTTCATTTTTTATTCTATCAACTGTTACACTGTGTGGCACACTGTAATTTTCTAATTTATCAGGTTCTATGTTAAATATAATCCTTCCAGGTCTTATTTTATGATGCATGAAACAACCCCTAAGTGAAAGTTCTATAAGGTCTTTGAATTGTTGGACACGTCACAGGCATTTCGTAGATTAATATTATTTGACACCACAAGTGAAAGGAGAACAACTTTTGGGAAGTTCCCTGCATAACTACTGCTTGTGATGACTGTTATAAATCAGTAAAATGCAGCCTAATGAATAGATTTATTCGGAAATAATCATCTGCAGAGATGGAGACTCCCTTCATAATGCTGCTGCTCGTGATGAAGACATGGGTTCAGAATATGGAAGAGGCTCAGATGATGATCAAGCCACTGAAAGCGTACCATTAGCTCCCACGTTATTCAATTACCAGTCTTTCATGGACAAGAAACCTAGAGGAAAATGGTCAAAACAAGACACTGAGCTGTTCTATGAGGTATTTATACAAGGCAATTTGCATTGAATTTTCTCTATCGGATTTCGATTGTTATATGTTCGGTGTTTGATAGCTAAAATTGTGACTAAAGCTGCTAAACGCGATGCTGATCTGGTTTCACAGATCACTCTAGCTAATGTCTCAACTAATAGCTTCTCTTTCATGCAAGTAGCAATGTCTTGGGGGGAAGGGCATTCCTTAATGATAAATTGCCTAATTTATACTTTATTTTAATTTTAGGCCATTCGCCAGTTTGGCACAGATTTTTCTATGATACAACAGCTTTTCCCAGATCGAACACGTCATCAAATTAAGTTGAAGTACAAACAGGAAGAACGACAACATCCTTTACTACTATCTGATGCTGTAAATAATCGCACAAAAGGTTGATAACTTCGTTTACAATTTTGGGCTGTTATTTTTTTTTCATGATGATTACATTATTTACCATGCTGTTTGTGTATTTTGCAAAGGATTTCCCCTGTTAATGGTGATTCTACTTTTCTGTGAGTTACTATTTGCCTTCTTTAATAATTGTTCATATTTCAATAAGTTTGTGTTACTATAGTCAAACTATCCTTCATGTAGGGATCAGAAGGGGCATTTACTTTCTTGATCTATGGTCATGTAACTTGATGGTGGAAGAAGATTAAAACCCACCTTTATTTCTGTGCTTGGTGTATGGCACTGTTTATCTGATTTAATGGACTGTTGAATTTTAGATTGCTTTTGATGAGTTGATTGCTTCAAGGAAAGGGAATGGCATTTTGAGTTTAATGGTTAGTTAGGATTTAGAAGTGAGTTTTTGTGACCCCCTATTTTGTTCCCCTTGATCTATGATTTTGTTCATTAGTAACTCGCAAAGTAGACTAATATGTGGATTCTACTGCCTTTTCCATTTCTAAAACCTTGCTTCCTTCCCGCCAAATGTAGCATTAAAGTTAATTTGGTTCTCACTGTGATTTGAACTTGGATTCTTTGATACCAATTCAACTGATTCAAAGCTCATTGTTACCTTCATTTATTTATGATTTTTCTTTTGTGGCAGTGACTTGTGCTTATGACTTATGTTATGTTTTGGCAGATGCATAATGGAGCCCTTTTTTCATTGAGTGATATTTTTCTTTTTTCTTTTTTTTTCTCCTTGACAACTCTTATTATGATCATTTTGATGCCATGCCTTCTTCCTTTTTGTATCTGAATTTTCATGTGAAAAATATTCTCTGCAATGTTTGCTGTGTCTACCACCTTCTCTCCATCTGTGATGACTTCTCTGGAGGTTTTCTTCACTGGCTGCTGTGAGCCTTTATTTTCTTTATATTTGGCCCTTTATTTTCTTTTTTATGTTACATTTTCTTTGCCGAAATTAGTGATTGCATTGCACGATGACAGTGCAGGATGGAAATTATAAAGCAAATTTTGGGCGCAAGTCTTTCTCTTGGTGCAAGATAAAATTAGTTACATTATCTTGGTTGCTTTGTTGAGTTCTTTTTCTTTTGGTGTCTGTGCTTTGATAACTGTCTGCTCTAAAGCGTTCCAGAAATGACGCACAAGATGTCTTCTATGAATATTGTTTATTGACTGAATCGTAGAAAACAGTAGTTCAGTTGATGAAAGAATATAATCTCACAGGAGCAAAACTATTCTCATATCTTCTGCAGATCTTTCTCATTATAAATCAGTTTTTGAGCGGCTGCAACGAGCTTCTGCTAAGACAGAACAAGACACTACGGACGCCTCAGTTGGCATGACAGAAGAAGTGGTGGACTTGACATCTGATCCTAATCCTAATCCTAATGTATGTCCCTTTGTCCCATTTGATTTATCTCCTAACATTTCCCTTCTTTGGTGAAGATAGTTTCTGCCATTTTTCATGGTGTCAGTTTTATTTCAACAACATCCTTTGAATGGAAACTGAAAAGTTGTTCTGTATTAGAATATGAGGTCTGTAGAAAATGATCTTGTACATGCTGCATGATCTTTGCGTTTTCGTGTGCGGGAAAGAGCAGATCTCTGAAGTAATTCTCCGTGTGAAACTTACTTCAATGTATAGGGGCATTTATGCTAGGCCATCTGAGCTTGATGATTCCTTTGGTTTGAATCCATTCATTATGTGCTAACAAATATGCAAGGTGACCTGCATATTTATTTTCTTCTTATATAAACTGTTCTGTCCAAATAATTTGATATACGGGTAGTGTCAAAAATTTTTCCAAGGGAGCTGAATATATGGAGAGTTGGAGAATGGGAAAAAATGACTCGCTGCTAGATTTTCAAGGCATCAAATATCATTCAATACATGTGTTGCGGAACCCCTGATCATGGAATCATATCTGAGATGATGTTGCGGGGATTAGGGAAAACATCACTAACAACTATCCTTTGTGAATAGCACAATCTGATCATGGGCCAGGGCAGGCTCTGCCTGGGCTTGGGTCCCCATACACCAACCTTTTAAATGATCTTTAACCCAAAGACGCAATAAACGTCTAGTAAAAGCTTGAAGCCAGCTCAACGATCAGGTTGTGATCATGACCCATGTTACATTGGTTAACATAACCGAGATAATACCAAGATGGAATTGCAGTACTCGTCATTTGTCAAAGCTTACTAGTCCTACTCTTAAAACCATTTTGTAGAACCATTCATTTAAATTTTTGTGGGGTGTACCCCCATCATATCAATCCTTCTGAATTAACTGCCGTTTTATTTGCATGCAGGAAGCAAAAGATGCGAAGCCGGAGCAGGATGGCTCTGTGCAAGATCATCAGGAAGATAACGTGTCATATCATAGTGCTGAGAAATCTGATGAAATGATGATGATGAAGAATTCCAAAGAATGTGTCAATATAAAAGCGAATATTAGTGTTATGAGATCTTTTTTAAATTAAATTAGAAGGGTCTCAATTTACTAAGTGGCCCAGAATCAAAATCTTAGATATTACTCACTCACACCTAACCTCATCATTATCACAAAAGTTAGTTCCAGATGCCAATGGCCTTTTGGTCCACTGGCATGACAATCACCCTTAAGCCCGTCCCTTTTACGCCTGAGCCCATCAATAGCCAGGTCAACCCATTTTGCCACCTCTACATGACAATCACTCTTAGTGGTGACAGATTGCAGGTTCCATAGGGAAGATTTGAACTTTAGGCTTCTACTTAAAGCCCGCACCATTCTTACAGTCTGAACTGGTTCCGAATGACTTGTTATATAGTTTCTCTACTCCCAAGGTAGTAATTCTACAACTTGTTTGCTGTTAAGATCCTTGTCTGTCATATTTCTCCATCTATTTGCAAAGTGGTCTGAAATTTTTCGTCCCTGATTTTTTTTGGGGGGGGGGGGGGAATTCACATATAACTGTTTCTCTTGGAATTTCAGATGTCTAACAAGTGCTGCAGGACCAGCAAAACCGGAAAACGTAATCAAACAAATGCAATAGGTAAATTTTGCTTTATTTGCTTAATAGAAAAATAAAAAAAGTAGTTAGAATTTGAAAGAAACCAATGAGTGAGCTGGTGGAAATATTGTCAAAGTTTTACTGTGTCTCCCACTATCATGTGACAACGTCTCTCTCCTTTCTGAAGTCCCGATAATCAACAGACATCATCTCTTTATTTTAACCACTAATTATGTCAACCTGTCCTAATTTTCCGACAAAGCTGATTGTTTGTTCAAGAAAGTACTTTACTACGAGTTTGACTGGAAGTTCATCTAAGAAAATATTAGTGAAAAATGAGTCTTCATAGCCATCATTTGGAAATGTTAAGGACATTCTCTCTCTTTTTTTTAATTTCGATTGTGGAGACCGATATTATAAGTTATTTCTGCTGACCTGTAATTAAAAAAAAGGGCTGTAAAGTGTACGTCATGTATTACGTTAGGAAAACTATTAAATCTGAAAAATACTATTTTTCCAGGAAGGTTTGTGGACTAGGTGATCGGTTGACTTATGTTGTAATTATTGGTGCTTTTATTGAAAAAAAAATTTTACTTTTTTATTTAATACAATACAATTAAATACAGGCATGCACACAAATATATGAAGAGCCTGAGAATATTTGAATTATCAAATTTGCTTTATTTTATGCCAAACAGATGGTGAATTTCAGTCCCAGGAAAGAAAAACACATGGTGAATATTGTGTGGGTAATGGGTATTGGTAAAAGTGGCAGTTATATGTTACAAAAGAGCAGGTATCCATCTATACACTTGTCTTAACAATGAGGCTATCCCTGAAAAGTGAGTATCTATAAATCTGGTAAACTTTGAGGCTTGATGCTGACTTTACCAAGTTCTTATGTTTTCGTTTACTGTGGATGATATTTCATTGCCCAAAAATGTATTTAGTTTAAAAGATTCAATTATTATCCGTTTTTTGGGTGCCAAAGCACACAAAAGGAAAAGTGCGTGGGTAAAAATTTGGGGTGCACACCCATAAGGCAGTTAGTAAAAATAAGGGCATGGATGAAAATAGGGCTACAAGTGCTTTTTGATTCGAGATGAGTCTTGCTAATCCTATAATGCCCTTAAAAAATTCTTGTGTGTTTTATAAGATAAAATTTCTCTCACATTTTTTACAGTGTAGTATCGCTAAAAATGAACAAATCCAAACACTTAAAAATGATACTTCCTTAAAAAGCGGTTTTTAGTTTAAAGGATTTGGATAAAACTCAATTATTTTTTTTAACAAATAACTAATTTAGCTTATTTTTAATCTCTATAAATTAATTATCCAGTTTTTGTATTCAAAATTTAGGAGAGTATTATTTTTAATTCGGATGAATTAAATCTTGAGAACTTATCAAGGCCAACATATGACTCAAAACTAAATACTTATAAAGATAATTATAAATAAAAAGTGTTGCAGTAACAAAAGAATTTAATCCAAGTCCTCACAAACCAAAAAATAAATATTTACAATCCAAGTCCTCGCGAGGTGTGAATATCATTCTTAACAACCACAAACTTTTGTTGGTATTCTTTAATATTTTAAAATGAAATAGAATTTTACTTGTACAATAATTTACTTTTATAAGTTAGTATTGAGTACATGGGATAGTCTTGTAAACGATGAACTAAGTCATAAATATTGAGGACAAAAACTGACAGAATTGAAAAGATTGAAAAGCATAGGGTGTTGTTTAATATTTGATGTTTGTTATCTTATATGTAATTAATCAGGAATGAAACAAGAAAGAGTAGTTTTCAAGATTTGGAGAGCTTATGAGCTGCATGAAGGAAAGACAAAAGTAAGACATGTGACAGATGAAGGTGCCTTGTGGGTTTTGTCTTCCAATGAATATGATGTTTTTGGAGAAAGAGTTCAAGTTATGTAAAGCCCCTACACACACACACACATATTATTTGGGAACAAAAGGACACACATGTAGTCACATTTGACAGCTAAATAAACAATGGACACTTACATGCTTCAATGTTTCATTGGGATAACATGGCCCTCTCAATACTCACCTATCAATCTTTTTCATCCAAAGTTAATCACATTGTTTCAATTTCTAATGTAATCTAGTTCTAAATATAGGACTTAGTAGGAGAGTTTGTTTTAATTCCAAATGGCTAAACGGGTATTTTAAAAAATCAACACACATTTCTTAAAATAATTAATTTAACTAATCTTTTTAAGTACTACGACTGATTCTTAATATAAAAACGAGTTAAGAGTTGAATTTGATTCTAAATATAAGACACCAATACAATTTGTTTAACAAATTTATAAATTATTATACAAAGTATCCCTATTGATTAGATATATAAAGAGGTTTCTATCCAATTTGGGTAATCATGATTAAAATGATTTTTAAAAAAATTAACTCATATTTATTACAAATAAATAATTTATTAATTTTTTAGTCTGCTCGAGTTATTTAAACAGCCGTTATATTAAGGACTGAAAAATAGTATTACAAATAAATTATCTAGCTCCTGGAGTTAACATCAAGGTAATGTTATAATAATAAATTAATTGATTGATTATATATATATGTATATAATTGCATGGCCATGTGTTGGACTATATACAATAATGAATTGCACTTGAGTCATATGATGTGCGGCTTCTGATTAATGACATAAATATCAACATAGTAACGTCTTTGATTCATGCCTTTTACATTGGTTATTGTGAGCTTAACATAACATTCCTCATTTACTTGGCTTTGGATCGACCATGAAGAAATATGAAGAGTTACAGAGTGAGATACGCCATCAAATTTAAATTTGACTTTAAGTAACTCAAAATCAAATAATTTAATTAAATAATCAAACACAAGCAGTCAAATCGTGAGATTTGAGGAAAAAAGTACTATTTCCTGTCCTAATTATAAGAGCTAGTTAACTAATTTGAGAAGATTAAGGAAAAAAGTTAAGTTAGTTATTTGTAACAAATATATGTTGTTTTTTTTTAAATATTCTTGCTAATTAAGTGTGTTGGCTATAACTACCATTGTTAGGAGAACTATCTTGAAAAAAATGTATAAATATGAGAGACAAAGTGGATTGGGGTCTTATATTTAGGATCAAAATAAAAATCAAACAAGATCTTATATTAAGGACCGGAGGTAGTATTGTCTAATTATATGATTGGAGATTTTTTTTTTATATAATATTTCTCATATTAAACAATGCTGCTTAATTTCTTTTTATAAGAAACAACTACCTAGAGCTTGTCTTCTTTGTTGATTTCGTATTTTTGTCATCATTTAATTACTCATTTCAATAATAATACTGAATACATTTATTATCAAACGGTCCTGAAGCATTTTTTCTGTCACATATTCTCTTTTTTTTTATTTATAATTTTTTATTTTAATAATTTTTTTATTCCATCTTTTATACTCACTTCCCGCACAAACAAGTGATTTCACATTTCACAACAAAATAACAAAGGATAATTCCTCAAAATCACGTGTGCCCAACATGAGCATTGAGAATAGGGTTAAGAGCCAACAGGGACATTTCATTTCTTGCATGTGATCATCATAAATATTCTATTTTAAAACTCTCTACATATTTTCAAATTATATAAAATACAAGAAATGATTTATTATATTATTTATGCTTTAAGAATAGTACATGTTAAGTTCAAATTAATATATAATAAATCAAAGCTTTAACAAAAAGTGAAGGGAAAAAGCCAGAGATAGGTTTAAGGAGAGCGACCGAGCTCTCTACTAATCCAATCCTCTTTAGCTGTGTAACGGGTACAATAATATTATCTATGAGTCTAATTATAAGACTTCGTTTGCATTCTGTAAAAAAGGTCTTATAATTAGGACCTAAGGTAGTATATAGTGTCCTGATATTATTTTGCAATTGAATAACGCTAATTTTATCTATAAAATATTTAGCTCCTTGATTTTATTTTTTTGGTACTTTTAGTACTCTAATTTTATTTATAGTACATCCAACACTTTAGACTATAAATAAGATTAGAGTGTTAGATGTAATTAAAAAATAATATCAGAGAGTATGGAATGTACTATAAATAAGATCGAGACAGTAGATACTAATAAAAAATAACACCGAATTAAAATACTACATGTTACTCTCTCCTTGTACAATTAGTATAGAAAAATGACATTCACATACCCTTTTAAAATACTATCTCCGATCCTTAATATAAGACCCTGTTTGACTTTTATTTTGGTCCTAAATATAAGACCCTAATCTACTTTGTCTCTCATATTTATACATTTTTTTTCCAAAATAGCTCTTCTAACTGATTAGTAAGGATATTTTAAGAAAGACAACACCTATTTAGGACAAATAACTAACTCAACTTACTTCCTTAATATCGTCAAATTAATCAACTGGCTCTTATAATTAGGATCGGAGGTGGTATTAATTATAGCTAAAAATTTTGAAATTTTAAAATTTCAAAGAAAGACTATGGCTCTTTGTTGGAATTAAAATTTGCGAGTTAAAATTTTCGGTACTCATCTTTCATACTTTTATTAATTACTTATCTTTCATATTTTCATTATTCATCTTTCACATTCTTAATACTCACTTTTTCAATAATAATAATTTTAGATATTTTCAATACGCATCTTTAATGGTTGGAGTACTAAAAAGAATCAAAGATAGATGTTATAAACATGAAATGTGAGTATCGAACATATCTAAGATTATTATTGAAAAATTAAGTACTAAAAATGCCAAAAATGAGTATTAAAAACATGAAAGATGAGTATTGAAAATATGAAAAATAAATACCAAAACTTCTCTCAGAAAAGTTAATTCTACCCAAGACCGTAGCCCTTTTTTTTTTCCTGAAGATTATATAATTTCAAGATTCTTTAGTGTAATTAATATTCTTTGGAGAATCCTTAAATATCATTTTCCTATTCGTGTAATTCAAGAAAATTTGTGACTCGGTTCCATTTTAGATGGAATTCACCAGCATGTCCTTCTCTCTCTGACTTTTAAATATTACATGCGTAATCGGACAATACGTTAATTATGAACTCTAAACAAATTCATTTATAATATAACTCATTTTTCTCCTTAATTATCATATTATTATATGTTTTTAGACTCATTGATTTATGTTGGGAAAAAAGGACTAATTGATTTATATTTTTGTTAATTTATTCTTTTGCGCCAAGTTCAGACTAGTTTGATAAGTGCCTGTGCTCTTGTAATTAATTTAAAAAAAAAAAAAATCAAAGACGCTTGCTTTGAGGTATAAGCATCGAAAAAGCTAATTTTCTCCCACAAATAATTGGAAGTACAAATTAGGGAACATTACAAATAAAGACCCCCAAATATATAAAATTGTGATTTGAGACCCTAAATTTGAAAAATAGCAAATAAGAACCTGGTCCTACTTTTACAAATATGAAATCATAATGAAATGTCTGAAATACCCTTCAGTCAAATGACAAATTGACTATAAGAAATGACAAGTTCACTTTAACGAATGACAACTTCAATAAATCAAATCACAACTTGCCTGAGAATATACCAAATGACAAGTTGACTATGGAAAATGACAAGTTCACTTTAATAAATAACAATTTCAGTAGACTAAATCACAATTTGACTAATGGGTATTTCAGACATTTCACCCACATTTCATATTTGTAAAAGTAGAACCGAATCCTTATTTGCTATTTTCTAAATTCAAGATCCCAAATCACAATTTTACATATTCGGGGGGTCTTTATTTGCAATTTTTCCTACAAATTAAGGATGTGATTAAATGGAAAATTTTTCTTTAGAAGAGTAATTAATATGGTCTTTTGAAATACTGAGTTGCAATGAAAATAAAATTACTTATGGCGAAATTTGGTCCAATTGGTACTAGTTGAAGTTACATCTATCTAAATTTTTTCAAAGTATGCTGCTTAGAGGGCAAATGCAGAATTTAATCATTGGAATGTAATAATTCTTTCAATTCAATTTTTTAAAGATGGGAATTTGAAAATTATTTTAAAATTAATATCCAAAATAAAAGAAATTTACTTTAAACAAAATCAATAACACATTAGACTAATTGCCTAGGTGTTTAAGCACTAACATTGCATCATTTTAAATAAAACTTAGATTTTATCATGTAACAAAGTTATAAATAGTTTATAAAAGATAATGATAAGACCATAATATTTCTTATAAATATAAACAATGTCTTTAAAAAAATTTCTTATATATATAAAGGAATAAAACTCGAGGCAATATATAACGCATATCAAATCCGTGCAAATTCACCACTTGCCTTGACTAATAAAAGAAAAAATTTCATAAAAAGAAGGTTAAGATTACTAAATCTCAAATTAAAAATTCTAGAAAAATATGTTGTTATTTGCAAATCTAATATTGTCAAAACTTATTAAAATGTTGTCACCAAACCTAATTTGAGATTCAGTAATTTCAAACTTCTATTTGTAGCATTCTTCCGTAATAAAATTTAGATAACAAAAATTTGATAGAAAAAGCTAATTCACTTTTCTTGCATGAGTTAAATATCATAAGAGATAATTGGTACCTCACAAAAATTCAAAGATTGAAGCAGAATGAATTTGTAAAAGTGAGAAACAAAATAATGGTCGAAATTAAATTAATCATCATATACTTTTCTTAGGCCTACCATCAATATATACGAAAAGGCCCCAAAAAAAAAAAAGCAATGGTGTGAATACGATAATGGAAAGAAATAACTTTTAAGAGTGGACATTAAAAAAGTATTGATAAGGTTGAACTTTGATTATGGTGGGGGCTTTAGGGTTTCATCAAAGATAAGCAAAGGATGGTTTACTTTGATTTATTGTCTAATCATCTTACCATTGACTCTCATAATCACCTCTAATTTTGTCCCCTCTTAGTTTCCCATTAATTGCCACTTTTTGATCAAATACACCTTTTTTTTCCTCTCCTCATGTCTGGATTTAATGCTCATCCCTCTGAACAATGTGTGTCACACTGCACATTAAATCCAATCTCAAGACATTGATTTCATATCCCTAGAAAATGGATCTCATTTTTTCGGTTAATAGCATTGACTTACTTTTTATGCAAAAGCTAGTCAGAAAAATTTATTTTAGCATTTATGAGATTATAATCCATCTCATTTTCTAAATTTACATTCTCTTTTATTCTTATTAAAACTACTTAGCTAATTTAAATAGATTGAAAAAGTCAAATAAATTAGTTTATTATTAAAAAAAGTGACATAATTTTTCTAAAATACCATTGTATAGCATTAAATTACATATCATCAGTTAATAAATCAGGTAGATTAGTTTGAAAAAAATCATAAACAGAAGAGAAAAAGTAAATTAATATCTCATATTTAAAATTAAATATAACTCCCCAAGTACCTGCTATATTAGGGACTAAAGGGAGTAACTTTTTTCCTCAAAGTGTCATAATTGATTATACATATTAAAAAAAAAATCATCAAGGATAGTTCCAAGTTCTAATTCAAATGATTGAAAATGATATTTTAATAAAACCAACATTTTTTTTGCAAATAAATAAATCAACTAATTTTTTAACCTCTAAAATTAATTATTTAGTTTTTATATTTAGAATTAGCAAAGGGAATTTAATATTACTTGAGTAGGATTTTGTTTTGAGTATTATGAATAAAAAAAATCATGCTAATAAGATATTTATATCATAGAAAAAAAAACTTAGATCAAGTACCTTAATTAATTATATCAAATTTTCTAATCACCCATAATCATGTGTCTTTTTTTATTTAATGTGAAGTTATAATTAAATACTATTAAAAGTTAATGTTTCAAAAATAGGACACATAGTCATGTATAATTAAAGAGCCAAATATAATAAATATAAAAAACCTGATGTAAGTAGTATTATCCTGTGTGCATGTTCCTTCTTCACTATAGTCTCATAAATAAGGGAGACAAATAATTAACTAAATACTACCTCTAGTCCTAATTATAAAATCTCATTTATAAACTATAAATAAGGTCTTATAGTTAGGACCGGAAGTGGTAATAATGAATTATTACTATTTTGAGCACGACAAGAAGTCAAGACTTTAGGGCTTTTGTGATAAAAATCCAACATTCATTCATCATACATTATTTGCAAACAATATATATTGTTGGGTATAAGTATCTTTTTATCAGAAACAATCATATTCAAGACACTATTGAGAACTAAATTTAGGCAACTCTAGAGAATTCAAAAATTGGTTCCCCACATTATGACCTTTTGTTAACCTCAATTCTCATTGGTCAAACAATATATATTTAATTAACTCTTCTCAAGCTCTCACCACCATTTTTTATTTTCCAATCTTTCTGATCTACGCAAATATTTCTAGTTTAGGAAAATAAGTACAGTGTTTAAAAAATTGTAAGTAACTATTTTTTCATATAACGCATAAATTAAACGGCATCCCTGAAAACATGAGTTTATGTAATTGCTTGCCTCGTTGCACAAAATTAAACCTGTAATTTCTTTTGTTACGTTAAACAAAATATGACTTCTATGGTGAATCCATGAGATGAAATGCAAGATTTCTGCATAAGCTATGAACGTTTTGATTTTCTTGTATATTTTGCATCAAAAATAACTAATTTATAGATATTAAAAAATAATTAGATTAGTTATTTGTAAGGGAAAAAATGCTGATTTCTTTAAAACATCCTTTTTAATTATTTGCATTGAAATTAAGGACAGTTTGCAAAAAAAATTATAAATTTAAAAGAAACATTTGATCGAGATTTTACATTTAATTAAAATTCTAATAAACCCCAACTAATTCCTATATTTACTACTCAGGTGAGATTTAAATTTATACTTTTGCACTTATATTTGCAAAAGATAATGTGAGTTCATCGTAACTTCTAACACCTTGAATACTGCCATCTTACTAATTAAGCAACCTGTCGACTTTTGAACTATGTTTTTTTTAACTATAACAAGTTGAAGACTTTGTTCAATCAATTTATTTTTCTGTAGACATATTTCTTGTGATTAAAAATATAATATTAATCAAATATCTTCGAAAATTGGACATGAAAATGATTAAATGAAACATATTTTGTTTAGACTCTCCTAATAATCTTTATTTTTAATTATTAAGATCTTGAATGCAACCATGTTCTAAAAGAAACGTCTGGTCCTTATTCCTTAATATAGGTCACTATGCATGAAATTTTAAAATAATTAATTTTTTTCAAAACTTTTCTCATTTAAAGACTATAAAAAGAGTTTGATTTTTGTTTTATAACAAAAAGAGTTTATTTTAAAATTGATAATATTAATTAGGGTTAAAGATGGAAACTTATTCAATTTGATGACCATATTACTCTGATAGTAATACCAATTATAATGTACTTTCTAGAAAAAATTAGTCCTTATCATAAGTAATTTTTTCTCCGTCGCCAGCAATTCTTATTATAAGTTACTCCTCAAAGTCTTGATATAAAACCTACTTTTATACTACAAAATAGGTCTATATTAAGAATTGGAGGAGTACAAAGTGAGATATTAATTATATTTACTTAAGATTATCCTATTTAAAATTTAATGCAATTTCTCTTGTTTTACTTCTCCAAATATAATTCATATATAGTTTTAAATATTGATAAATTTAAAAGTATTTTTATTTTCAAATAAATTTAATGACTTAGTTATCTTTCATTAATTCTGGTGAGTTGATTAGATACTTAATTTTGAAATAATTTAGTAAGGATTTAGCTAGTCCAATTAAAAAACATCAGTTTGGCATTCTACATCGCTGTATCAACTTTTTTCTGATGGCAATATGATACTGCTGAAGGGAATTATTGTGTTACTAAACCTCATTTAGACTAAGCGAAATATAGCACTCTACAGAGGTCTCATCGGTAATGCAGAAAAAGTCATCCATGATTTGCAGGCCCTTTTAATTACCTCATGGGATTTCGTAACGGTTAGAGTTTTTCAAACATTACTAGTTCTACTTCCGGTCCTAATTATAAGAACCAGTTGACTAGTTTGAAAAGATTAAGAAAGTAAGTTGAGTTAGTTATTTGTCCTAAATAGGTGTTATCTTTCTTAAAATATCCTTGATAATCAAGTGTATTGATTAGAATTATCATTATTAGAAGGGTATTTTGAAAAAAAATATATATAAATATGAGAAACAAAGTGGATTGGGGTCTTATATTTAGAATCAAAATAAAAGTCAAACAGGGTCTTATATTAAGGATCGGAGGTAGTATTTCAAATCTAACTCTTGCTTTTGCTTTGGCCAATTGCGATAGTTGCAACATTCTTAACTTTGCATAGGATTGGACAATCTTCTTAGAGAGGTTAAAATTTGAAAGCATACCTCTTGTATTGCTACTGTCTTCCTTGGTATGATGCAACTCAAACCTTTCAGGCTGGTGAAATGACAATATTCTAATCCTCTTCTTTTTGGCATCTCTTGCTTAATACTTACGTTACCTTTGATTACACAAGCAGCACTAATATTCTCAGTATTCTTGAATCACATTAATGTTATTTCTTACAAGAAGAATTTGCTTAATGGTTTACTCAGTCATTCTCATTTCAATAGTCTCTTGGAAAAAAAAACATCGACATGCTGATTCAATCCTTTTCTAGTTATTCTTTACAAAACTGATGTTTTATTGGTTTCTCATTCCCCAGCCTCTTCAATGCTAATCTCAGTTGTCTAACTCTTTTTATTTTATAAAACTGATCTTTTTGTCACCAAAAAAAAAAACTGAGTTCCAAGGGTGAATGCTCTCCATTTATTGAGGACCATTCAAAGACAAAAGGCCCACACATGAGAGCAATTATGAGACATTGATTATACCTACAATAATGTTTTTATTTTAATATTATCATTTTTAAAAAAAACATAATTGAAGCGAAAATGAAAAGCAAAATGACATTGATGTGGGGTTGTTTGGGGTTGGAGAGCCTTTGAGTATTTCGGTGGGCCTGTCAGAGTATCCTCCACCGCCACTCTTCGTTTTTTTATCTTTTCTATTTTGACGAGACAAGAGGTAGCAAGTAAAATAATTAAATTAGATATTTATGCAAAATTTGAGATTAAAAGTCACATATAAAATTCCATTTATAAATTAAATTTAGTGTTAAAAGAATATAAGACGCAATTATTTATGAATTTTCATATTTAAAATAATTATAAAACTTATAAGTAATATCATTTTCTTAAATAATACTCTCTTAGTTATTACATAATTAACTTATATAACTTAAAGCAGTCAAACATATTGGGCAAATGTGATATGATTTAAAAAACAAAACTTATGTATAATTTTATATTATTAAACTAGTTTTAAGAAATTATAAATATAAGAAATAAATTGTATTAAAGCATAATATTTAAAAGCAAGTTCAATTTTAACTAACTGTTATGTTAAAAATTGGATATAATATTTTCTTACTACGTACAAATATTCTTTTATTTGAGAGAGCCCTCATCAAAACATTGTTGGGCATTAAATATTGGAAATAGTATTGAATATATTTTCCTAGGTACACGTATTCTTTTATTAGAGATAATTATATTCAAGGCACTATCGAGTATTAGATGCGGACATCTCTTCTAGCGAAGAGATTCGATCATTAATTTGTTACATTATGAGAGAGTATCCCTAATGCTAGATACAGTTTATAGATAGTAGTATTGAATTTTTTTTTTATATACAAGAAAAGCTTAGGTAAGTTGGGTCCTAAAAGCAGAATATGTCTCAGAGCTCAAAGAGCGGTTATAAAAATACTTACAGATCATCTATTAATAAGGTCTTCACGTTAATAGTGGAATTCAAATTCACAACTTATAAGGTTATAAGTGGACCACAAACTCTTTTTGGTGGTGGTTTTTTGTTGTTGTTAAAGTATAGGCATTCTTCCTATTTGAAATACTGTCAGACACTAAATGTAAGTACTTCTCTCAGCAGGGATTCAAACTTTGATTCGTCACGTTATAAGAAATTAACCCATTTTACTAGACTTAACCCACGTTAGATTTTTGGTAGTAGTATTTTTTTTTGGTAACAAAATTTTAAGAAAAGGATCAAACTCACCCACAATCTAAAGGCAGGAAAAAGGATCGAACTCACCCACGATCTAAAGGCAGGAAAACTAACTCATAATCCATTGGGATCTATCTCTTTGAGCACAGAAATATGACAAACAAGATTTTTTTTTGACCCAATAGATAAGAATCTCCTAACTTTACTAAATTGTGAATATGCCTGGTCGAGTACCTCGACCAGGTCAGAGATAGAATGCACTCCATCCATAAGAGTGTCCAACTCTTGCAAAACGGAAGGACGAGGGGTCTTTCGGTAGTGGCATTGAATATTAATATTCAAAAGAATGGAAGAGGGGTCGTTGGTGGGGGTCACACGGGGGCCCGCATTGCACCGCTTTATCTAGATAAGTGTTTCCCCAGTTGGCCCGTTCTTTTACCGTTAGTGGGCCCATCAACCGCCCCCTACCCTTCCTGTCGTTTCTTATTAATTAAATAATTAACCCCCAACCCTAATTCTAATCCTCATCCATAATCTTAGTCATCTCTTCCCACGCGCCGTCATTTCCTTTCCTTTCAAACAATTTGTCCCCCTTTTGCCTTTTTCTTTTTGAAAAAAATATAAAAAAATTGAAAATTACTAGATATCAAATAAGTAATGTCAACAAAAATTTATTATCATTTACAAATTCAATGTTATCAATATCAAATAAAATATTGTTACCAAACATGATTTGATATTTAGTAATTTTCAGCTTTTTTGTCATTTTTTTTTTTCTTTTTGTAAAAACCTCTCTCCTTGTAGTAATATGACCATTTTTATTTATTCAACATAATAAAATAAATAAAAGTAAATATTAGAAGATTAACGTTGTATTTGGCTCAATAGAGAGGATGAGAGGAAATGGATTTTAATGAAGGAAAAAAAGATAAAAAGAAATAGAAGGATTTTAACATTACCTTGTTTAGATTAATTCGAGGGAAGAGGAGGGGATGAATTTTAATGTTACCTTATTTGGTTTAGAAAGAAAGGGGAGTTAAAATATTTTTGTATGGACAACTTTACCCTTATATTATTTAAGTTGATTTTTATAAATTTTATAGAGTAATTAATAAAATATAATTATAAATAACATTTAGTATATGAGATCAACTTTTTATAATCAGTAAAATTAAATAAATATAATGATAACACATAATTAATAGCTACTATATGTCCAATAACTATAATTGTATTTATATCCAAAATCTAGTCTAATGAAATAACTATGTTAATTTGATTATGTTTTTTTCAACTTTCATTTTTCTCTGTGTTGTTGATACATGTAATTAAATAACTTTTTCAAAAACAACATAAATGACTTATTTGTATGTTTTTGTTTTGAATGCATGATTTGAGTTTGGAAATTAAAATATATTTGGTAGCAATATTTTTTTATATTTGATAGCATATAAATAAGGGAAAAGAGGCATGTTTGAATCCACAAATATATCATATCACATACAATTTAGCGGAGAAAGATAACATGAGATTACTAAAAAATAATATAGGCATATTAGTCAATACAAGCTAAAATATTACTTTTTCCCTTCAAATTCCTCTAATTTTGGAGGGAAGGCTTATGAGGAGAGAAAAGGGAAAATGTTAAAAAAAAATTTCCTCTCCTCGTAAAATTTTTATTTTACCAAATACTACCTCTGGTCCTAATTATAAGAGCCACTTGACTAATTTAAGAAGATTAAGAAAGTAAGTTAAGTTAGTTATTTGTCCTAAATAGGTGTTGTCTTTTCTAAAATATCCTTGTTAATCAAGTGTATTGACTAGAACTATCATTGTTAGAAGGGCTACTTTGAAAAAATATATATAAATATGAGAGACAAAGTGGATTGAGGTCTTATATTTAGGATCAAAATAAAAGTCAAACAGGATATTATATTAAGGACCGGAGGTAATAGTAGAAAATAATTAAAATCCCTCTTCCTCTCTTCTTTTCCCTCCAAATTCTCCATACCAAACGCACCGTAAAGGTGGCGGTGAGTATGGAGTAATAGAGTAGATAATTTGAATTGGCCAACTTGCTGAAATATAGTGGGTAAGTCGGTGAAATGGCAATATAAAGTTTCTACTCATTTTGTTTTTTTTTTCCGGAATGAAAACTGTAATCCATTGGAAAAAAAAAACTCGGATAATACAAAGTTTCTACTAATCTGGACTTAAATATAATACACATTAAATTTAGACGTAAGGAGAATACACATGAGGATTAAGTTTCATCTAATATCTTAAAATATTTTTTTATGTATTTTTAATACCGTAAAATATTTTGTTGTTTATTGGCATAAAAGAGTAATTTTCTAAATGCATTCATCATCTTAAAACATTTTGTGGTTCTGACATTTTTTAAAAAATACTTTAAAAATATTTTTCAATGCTGAGTCATTTAGGGGGTGTTTGGATAAGATCATAACTATGATTTCAGAAGTATTTTTACGATATACAAGATAAATATGTGGAAGAGTTTGCCTCGATTCGTAAAAAAGTGCTTTTAAAAAGTAATTATTGGGATATCCAAACACCCTCTTAATGTACTTTAAAGGCATGTTAACTCTAGGTATAAATATAAATAACAAATATCTTTATAATTTTAATATCATTTTGTAATATAAATTATATTAGAAGATGGCTCTTATATTTATGATCATTATCCGCGTAAATCTTAAAAATCTCCAATCTCTTATCGTCGGTGTTCAACCTCACAATTTCAGCTGTCGCCGTCGATGGTTTCTTCATCATTTTCCGGCGAGGCTCCATTCGTGGATGTCCCCCTTCCTCTTCGTATCACAAAAAATGTTTTTGATTTGTTTATTTTTATAAAACGTTCGTATGAAATTTGGGATGTTGATATTGTTCGCCGATATGAGAATGGTCGCTAGCTCGTGTGGGTTTGACCAAGAAGATGGGGGAGCCATTTTTCCTTCGTATAAATTATACTCGTAAAACATAAAAATAGGGATATTTTGGTATTTTTAATTTTTGTTTTTGATTTTTTCGGCATGCCAAACATTTCTGCGGCCAAACATTTTTCTTTCCCTTTTCATTCTTTTTTGTCAAAATATATTTTATGTGCCAACAGCGACTTGTTTTAGTAATAGTGCTACCCATCATGTCTAGTGAGGTCTTAGACTTAGGGCCTGTTTGGGTATCCCAAAACCGCGGTTTCAGAAGCACTTTTCCGCAAAACGAGATAATCTCCTCCACATATTTACTTCGTAATCCGTAAAAGCACTTCTAAAACCATGGTTTGGTTTCTATCCAAACACACCCTTAGGCTCTGTTTGAGTGCTCCAAAACCGTGGTTTCAGAAGCACTTTTCCGCAAAACGAGGTAACCTCCTCCACATATTTACTTCGTAATCCGTAAAAGCACTTCTGAAACCATGGTTTGGTTTCTATCCAAACACTTCCTTAAACTTGATATTGACATATTTGTGCATCTACATGAATCTTCATTTACTGTTCATTGTTCATTATAATATAATTTAAATCATTCAAAACTATACAAATAATTAAGATTTAAAAATTTTAATTGGTAATTTTTTAATCATAAATTTATTTTTTTAAAAAATTAATTGTAAGGGCATTTTTATTTTAAAATTCTGTATATAGTAAATTAAAAAATTATTTAAAAGATATTAAAAAAATTTAAATGAAATTTGGCTCATTTAAAATCAATTTGGATAGTCTAAATTAAAAAGAGCCCCCATAACCAGTTTTTGTGATGAAATGTGCTCCTTTGCATATGTGTGTTTAAATTATATAAAATGATAACTAATATATATAATGAAAAAAAAAAATCAAAATGTATTATAGGTAACAAACGGGCCCTCAGATTCGAGGCCCTCTTTAATGTAAGGGGAGAGATTGGCTTTCGCATGGGGATGTAATATCAAGTTGGACAATCAGGCGTTGGTTTAAAAGAAAGGATTAGTACTGACAACGTAGCAAATTAATGTTTAAATTTTTACTGATAAAGATATTTACATTTGATATCTGTTAGTATCTCAAACAGAATTATCTTTAATAGGAAGATATATGTGCCAAAAAAAATTTTAACTTGGCCAAAAAAACTTCTCTAATCTTTAATATAAGATCTAATTAATTAATTTGAGTAAATTACGAATACTAATTAAATTAATTAATATGATATATTTTTTATTTAAACACTATAAGGATATTTTTTTAATTCCCTCCCTTCCACTCTTACTTAATTATTGTTAAGAGAATACTAATAGAATTAATTTTAGAAATTAATAAAAATGTAAAATAAATCTTATATATGAAATCAATATCAATTTTTTAAGTTTTAAATTAAGCACAGGAGAAGTAATAAGTAAAGTTTTCTCAAGTTGCGCAAGATGTCAGTACTCTCACATTATTATAAGCTATGATTATGCCTCTTTAAGCTATGATTTATGCTGACTTAATCTGATAGGCATTGAAAAAAGAGGATTGATGGGCAAATGGGCTAAATTACATTTTCTTCTTATCCTATTTATACGATAAAGAAACAGAGGATTGATGGGTAAGAAGAAAATTATTTTTTATAACTTTACCTTTATTTATTATTGTGCTAGTTTTATTTATAATATATATTAAATAAGAATAAAGTTAAAAATTTATTAAATTTTAAATAAGTTAACAAAATTTAAAGTTTTTTAAGTTTATATAAAATATGTTAAAAGTAACTTATAAATAAAATTAGAGGAGTATACAGGATACCAAAAAAAAAAATCCTCCAATCCTTAATATAAGATCTAATTATTGAATTGATTTTGATCCTAAATATAATATCTATTTTTTATATTTATTAATTTTTTCTAAATTATCTTAATAGATATTCTCTTACCCATAATCAAATAGAAGAAAGAGGAAGAATATTAACAAAGATGATTATGTTGTTTTAAGAAAAACATGTCGTATTTTTTATAATTAACTAATTTATCTAATTTTTTTAATCTAATTAAATTAATTAAATAATTTTTATATCAAAGATCAGGAGAGTATTTGTTTTGCCTCTTTGTAACTGTTTATGTCAAATACTCATGACAAGTCTCAAAATTTTAGGGATAATTTAAAGTGCTAATAACACGCTGTTCATTGCTAATACTATAAATGAGAGCTGACGTCATTGGAAGCCTTCCACCTAAGAAAGTTCACAATTCTTAATGTCTGACTCTGACCGAAGGGTGAATCTAAAATACAAATTCCGAAAGATTTACGTGAGCTCATCGTGAGCTGCCCTTTCTTTGATTTTATATTCATATCATCAATAAAAAATTGAAATTTAATGGTATTCTTTTAGAAAAAAAGGATATAAAAGATGTTAAAAATCGTAATATTTTAACTCAGATATCTGAAAAATCAAAATATCAAATGAAGAAATAATACCTAATCTGACATTTTACAAATATAGTTAAATAATAGAAATACCTTTTATCAAAAAGTTGAACCGGTAATAACAAGTGTTAATCAGTAACTAACAAGCTATTTATTAAAAAATAGTGAACTGATAATAATAAGTATTGAATAACTAATGACAAGAAATATATTGGTAATAATAAGTTTGATAGCTTTTTTTTTTAAATCTAATATAAAAATATTTTAGTCATTTAATTATATTTATAAAACATCATATCACATGTGACTTTCTTTCTTAAAATTTTGACCTTTTAAATATCTAAATTAAAATATTGTAATTTTTAACCTCTTTTTTATATTGTATTTTCATGCTCGTATGAAAAGTTGCCGTGTATCACTCTTGCTCCCATGACAAAATATTTTCTTTAAAAAAATTCTATTATTTCTTAATACGTAATTTATAATGTTGAATACAACTGGCAAAAAGAAAAAACTTGAATAAAGTGAGATTTTATGATTATTATTATAAATGATTATTTAAATTCAAAAATCTGAAAAAAAAAATCACCAGAACTTAACAAATTTCAAATCAAACACAATATTAAATAGGAATTTTAAAATATTGATAAATTTATAATGTTATTTTTTATTCAGATTTTGTTTTCGCAAAGAGACTACTTGCTATTTTTATATTTTTAAACTCTTAGGATTTAATGATTTTTTTTAATTTTGCTTCTATATTTTTTTTTTTTAAAGTCATTTATTATATTTTTTTACTTATTTTATTTATTAATAAGGACATATTTAAAAAAAATGCATTCATTTGTATTTATTATTTTATACTGATTTTAATAAAATTGGGATATTTTGTTTTATTTATTAATCTTACTTCCGATCTTTAATACTCCTCTAGTCCTAAATATAAGATTCTTGGTCTTATATTTAGGACTGAAGGAGTACTACTTTTGATTCTTAATATAAGATCTTATTTAATTTTTATTTTGATCTGAAATATAAAATTCTAATCTACTTTGTCTATCATATTTATCTATTTTTTTCAAGATAATCTTTCTAATAATAGTAGTTTTAGCCAATAAACTTGATTTACAAGAACATTTTAGGAAAGACAATACTCATTTATTACAAATAACTAACTGAACTTATTTTTTTAATCTACTCAAAAAAGTCAACTAGTTCTTATATTTAGAACCGAAGGTAGTATAAGAATTAGTTAACGAATTTGAATAGATTAAAAAAACTATTTACGTTAGCTATTTATAATAAATAGGTATTATTTTTTCTAAAATATTTTTTTTGTCAATTATATTATCAAAACTATTATTATTATAAAAATTATCTTAAAAAATAAAACCTAAAAAGCTGATTAAAGGGGTGTTTGGATAGAAACCAAACCATGGTTTCAGAAGTGCTTTTACGGATTACGAAGTAAATATGTGGAGGAGGTTACCTCGTTTTGCGGAAAAGTGATTCTGAAACCGTGGTTTTGGTTTTCTCAAGCAACCCCTAAAAAGGGCCACGGAGAAGGCGGCGCGTTCAACCTAAAAAAGTGAACAATCAATGACGTCACTAAGACCACGGCTTCAACTCTTCAGAGCGCCGTATACTGACGTGTCTGGGTCCTACTTTTCCTTTCTTTTGCAAACACATTTTGTCAAAATTTTTATTAAAAATTATTAAAAAAATGCTTTTATGAAGAAATGATAAAAAATATTCATAAAAAAATGTGGTCTTTTTCAGTAAATTTCAAAATCACCATTTAGTCATGTATGTTCAAATGCGAATTTTTAAATTTAAGTATTATTTTTATGTTATTTTTTCTATTTTTATTCAGCTTAATGTCTATAAAATTTGATATCATTTCATTTTAATTCTTAATATTTGAAGCTGATGGTTTTATTCCTTTAAATTTTATTTTATTTTCGCTTTGATTTCCTAAATTTAAAATAAGTAGTTTTGTTTTCTAAAATTTAATCTTATTATAGTTTAGGTCATTATTATGAGGATAAAAAATCTTAAGAAGGACATAATGAAATCAAATTTTAGAAATTAAAATTATTAATTTGAAATTTAAGGAATTAAAATCAAAATGAAGGCACGTTATAGGGACAAAAAGCTTTGGTTTTAAATGAAATTAATTTTTAGGAACTAAAAATAGTATTAACTCATTTTATTTAGGAAAAATATATTTGCAAGTCCTTATAGTTTGATCAGATTTTGAATTAAGTCCTTATAGTTTTTTTTTATTGAATCCTTATGGTTAATTTTGTTAAATTTACAAATCCTTCCGTTACTAATGTTGCAAACACTATCAACCAACAATGGCAGATCATGGTAGAGGATGATATGGCAATGCGCTCTCTCTCCACTCCCCCAACTTTGTATCTCTCCCTCTAACCTTTCTCTCTCATCTGTTAAAGCCAACCATGATGAGTTTGGTGACACCTAAAAGGAGCAAAGAAGGACTGCCTCTTCGACTGGTCCTACTCCTCATCAACATGGACACATTGCTTCTATGCTGTTATAAGTTTGATTACGCCAAGACTGAGTATAGTGAGGATTGGCATTCAGCATTGTACCCATGGCAATTTTTTCAGTGAACTCCTATGCCCACTTTCATTAGCACTGCCACTTCTTTGTCTTTTGTTATAGATAAGCAAGATTTGATGCATTCATATCTTAGAGGAAAACTAATTGCCATAATTATATATATATATATATCATGGATCATGGAAATATGATAAATATGAAACTTGCCAAAAACAGAGTGTGCTAGCTCAAGTAGACTAGAATCAGAGTGATATGAAAAGGAGGTTATGTACATGCCAAAAATATTAGGAAAAACCATATTGAAGGTACCTATACTTTCTCTAAATTTTTAATTTGTTACCTATGTGTTTTTTTCCTTTTAATTAAACATTTAATTTTATCTTTTTAACAACGTTAGCTCTTATAACTTTGTTCTATTGATATTTTTAGTCTCTAATTAAGGATTAATGATGTTAATAGAGGAAAAATAAAGATTTAGTTAAGAACAAAAAACACATAGGTACCAAATTGAAAATTGAAAAAAAGTATAGGTACTTCCAATATAGTTTTCCTAAAATATTATTACAAAGTGAAGAAATAAAGCCTAAGATGCCGAAAAAATTTCATCAATTCCTCCCATAAGACTCTGATCAAAGTTTCTTCCTTCTGATATATTTTCTGGTCCTACTCCTCATCAACTTGGGCACGTTGTTTCGATGGGATATGGACGCACCGTTTGGATGCACCAAAAATTGATTTTAGGACACTGAGCGCACCTTAACCTGTCAAAATAATACACATCAGACGCCTGCGTATCTGCAACGTAGGATTTTTTTGGTCAACCTTTGGCTGAGTCGGCAAAGTAATGGCCAAACTTAACTTTTCTGTTAACCTGGGATATGGATACACTGTTTTAATTAGTTTGAAGCATTGAATGCACCAAAAATTATTTTAGAATATTGGGTGCACCTGAAAAAATAGTTTAGAGTGTTGGGTGCACTTTAACCCATATAAAATTATAAAATATTGTAATTTTTATTTTAATAGACGCGTGATCTAGTCTAATACACATGTGACTCCTACTCACAAACTCATTTACAAGACAAAATATAATATAACTGGACTATTTTGTTAAAAAAAAAAACCTTAAATCCATCTCATTGATCATTGTTAGTATTGGAGTAAATTTTTTTAATTATGAAATCAAATTTGAATATTCCTATATTTAATTGAAAGTAACTCTCTCAGTGTAAATTTTTTAATGGACAGGATTTAAACATTCAATCTTGTTTTAAAGAAAATTGAGTTTCATTTACATGATCTAGTAGATTATTGATGATGGGAGTTTTATCCTTTTAAATTGAACCAAGGTAGGTAATTAATCCTCGGAGGCCTCTTTGGTTTTCAGGCAAGCAAAAAAAAAACAAAAGTGGCAGGCATATGGGTGATTTTGACATGGCTTAGGACTCATTTGTAATGGTGATGAGATCTTTCGGAAAAACAGTATAATCATAATTTATAAAATATGAGGTAAGTATGCAAGAAAAATTTTATCTCAATTTAACTGAAAGTACTTATAAATACTTATTACAAATAGGCCCAAACAAATCCTTAATAAGTGTACTAATCGTTAATCATATGAGTAATACTGCAGCAGTAGTTGTTAATCATATGGGCTCATGCTTTCAATTTTTATGCAATGCATTTTTTTCTATATATGAAATGAAAGAAAGGTTGCAAACAGTTGTTGAAGAGTTGTACAAGTTGAATATGAGTTGTGCTGCTTACTATTATAAATATAGGAACTAGTTATCTAATTTAATTATATTAAAAAGGTTTATTAAATTATTTATTTATAATAAATATGTGTTATTTTTTATACAATACTTTTACTAATAATATGTATTAATGAGAATTATCATTTGATGAAAATTTTAATATATGTAAGTATTACAATTACAAGAATTATTTTAAAAAATAAAGATGAGAGATAAAAAGAATTAAAATCTTATACTTTATTGAATCTATTTTTAACAATGAGATATGTTTATTTTCTAATCTAAAATTTTTTGCCTAATTTTTCTATTTTAAAATAATAAATAAAATTTTTCAAATTAAAAAAATAGGAAAAAGTGAGAGGCATATCAAATATTTGAACGAGAGAAAAAAAAAGTGGGACCAACGGCAAGTGTCTCTCCAAAGCTGCTTTAACCAGCTCGCCGTTCTCTCCTCTGTTCACTACTCGCTCCTCACTCTCTCTCCCCTCCAATCTTCCCTCATTTCTCTCTCATCCCCTAGCCCAAGGTACCTACTCTGCCCTACTCTATCATCTATCACTCACTCAACATCTCTCGACTTACTCATCATCTCTCTCTCTCTCTCTCTCTCTCGCGCGCACACACTCGCATATAAATCCCTTCTCACTCTCTTCTCTTCCCTTTCTGTGTGAATGTGATTGCAGATTTCGCTTCTTCAGATTTGGCCTCACAGATGGCCTACATGTGTGCTGACAGTGGCAATCTCATGGCGATTGCTCAACAAGTCATCAAGCAAAAGGAGCAACAAGAGCAGCAACAGCAGCAGAATCAGCATCAGAGCCATAATCACCACCACCACCATCATCATCAGCAGCAGAGTCAGCAGCAACAGCAACTTCTGGGTATTCATTCAATCGCTCTTCATCCATGGACGAACACTCCTCCTCTGGGTTTTGGCCTCGCCGGAGCTGATTTCTCCGACCCCTTTCAGGTTGGGTCTGGCCCTGACGCCTCTGAGTCCGGTTTTCAGTTTCCTCATCTGGATCCCCATCACTCTACTGGGTTTAGATTTTCTGATTTCGCTGCTGATGCTGGCGGCGGCGCGTGCGGCGCTGCCGGTGAGTTTGATTCCGACGAGTGGATGGATAGCTTGATGGGCGGTGCTGGTGGTACTGGTGACTCAACGGATAGTTCCAATCTGCCTTCTGCGTGCGACGCGTGGCAGAACAATGCCGATTTTGGTCTTTACGCCTCGAACCCCTTCGCCACCTGCCCTACCCGGCTCTCGCCTCCGTCGGACCTCAATCGGGTCATTTTCTCGTCGGAGCCTTCCACGTGGACCTCTCCCCCACCGCCATCTCCACCGACCGTAGTTAAAGAACCGGCTGCTACTACCAAATCAGCACCAGCTTTGCCGCCACCGGTGGAGCCCGCCGTGCGCCGAAACGACAGTGGCAACGGCGTTTCGTCGAGCGTCGCAGAAACCAGTGAGTCCACACATCCACTTCTGAAAGCACTTATAGACTGTGCTGGCCTGGTCGAGACCGAACCAGATCGGGTAGAAGAATCTCTGGTTCAGCTCAGCAAAACGGCGTCGCAGCACGGAGATCCTACTCAGAGAGTCGCCTTCTTCTTCTGCGAAGCTTTACGCAGCAAAATAAAACCGGAAATGGTGGAGACTCCTGGTTGTGCCACTTCAGAGGAAGAGTTAACACTCTCGTATAAAGCCTTGAACGATGCGTGTCCTTACTCGAAGTTTGCTCATCTAACAGCCAATCAAGCTATATTGGAAGCTACTGAAGGAGCCACAAAGATTCACATAGTGGATTTTGGGATTGTTCAAGGTGTTCAATGGGCGGCTCTGTTACAAGCATTCGCTACTCGATCTTCAGGGAAGCCTGCAAGCATTCGCATTTCTGGAATACCTGCCATGTCTCTGGGAACATCTCCTCGTGCTTCTTTGCTTGCCACAGGGAATCGTCTCTCTGAGTTCGCGAAGCTTCTGGATTTGAACTTCGAGTTCGAACCTATTCTGACTCCAATTCATGAGCTGAACCAATCCAGCTTCGCTACTGATCCTGATGAGGTCTTGGCTGTGAACTTCATGCTTCAATTGTATAATCTGCTGGATGAGAGTAACGTCGCGGTGGAGACTGCACTTCGATTGGCTAAATCGTTGAACCTAGAATTGTTACTCTTGGAGAGTATGAAGCTAGCTTGAGCAGGGTTGGATTCCTGAACCGGTTCAAGACTGCGTTAAGGTACTTCACAGCCTTTTCGAGTCTTTGGAGCCAAATTTGCCGCGAGACTCGCCTGATAGGCTGCGGGTCGAGAGACTTCTACTCGGCCGTAGAATCGCTAGCGTGGTTGGATCAAGGTCGCAGGGGAATGTAAGAGAACACATGGAAGATAGAGAGCAGTGGAGGGTTTTGATGGAAAGTGCTGGTTTTGAATCTGTAAACCTCAGCCATTATGCAAATAGTCAGGCTCAGATTCTTCTATGGAATTACAACAGTCCTCTGTATACATTGGTGGAATCCGATCCGGGGTTTTTGACTCTGGCTTGGAATGAGGTCCCTCTCCTGACTGTTTCTTCTTGGCATTAAAGGGTTATTGCTTATTTGCTTCGATTGGAAATGGGTTTCCACCTGGTGCTTTTTTCTCTAGCGTGGAACAACCAATTGTCTATATGCCATTGATGATCATGCTTGGTCCCTAGTTAAGCTATACACAGATTGATGTTATTGGAACAGCAATACAAGCCCTCTTGAGGATTTATAGGAGGAAGATTAGCCATATGGTGTGCTTTCTGCAGCTTGATCTTAGTTCCACGCCTTTCTCTTCTCTTCTTTGCGATTGATTTTGCTTTTTTAGTCTTTTCATTTCATGTTCTAGTGTTCCTAGGTTTTATGACTTGACTAGACAAATTAGTGGACAAGGGAATGGAAATGAAGAAATGGGAGGAAAGAAGTTTTCTCTCCCATTGGTGTCTGTAACTCTGTAAATCTGAATTTGTTGTATGGATTTAATTTGGTCTTTAAATGTCAAAGGATGTTCATCTTTACTTTCTGACTCAGACAGGAATTGTTCTATACTGAAATTTATTTATAGTCCCTTCAAATCATTTGAAGTTTTTTGAGTAGGATCATGGTCAAGCTCTGAGTTCTGTAATATGTATCTTCCCCAGAGTTCCAAATCAATCTGCAATATCGGTTCTTTCCCTTTACTCCGATCATTACTTCCATATTCATCAAGTCCAATTGAATTGAATTCTTAATCAAAAGAGTGCCAATGTTTTTTGTGTTTGAAGTTTAACACATGATTAATACCCTTGAACTATTTAAGTCTTTGATTTGATTTGATTTGATGACATATATTATGCCGTTTTCCCTGCAAATTGTTTGGTGATGCAGAATCCTTGGTCAGATGCGCCAGAGTAGTAAACTGCTGGACAAGTTTTTTACCTTAGAGTGAGTCTGTGACTCACGTACTATTCTGTGGTGGAGGGGAAAAAGTACTTGCTTGGTCCTATCATTGATTTCCCTTTCACACAATTTGCAGAGACTTGGATTCTTCTTCATGAAAGTGTGGATTGCTTTCTGGCCAGTTGCATCCTGCCTTGTAGGCCAAGTAGTTATGGCTTGAATTCTTTATTTGATGTTTGTTAATTTTTTTAGAGCTTTTAGTTAGAAAACTAAACAATTTACGGAAAATGAAGTTAGAAACTTGACTCTATTATGAAGTGAAGTGGCAGGCTATTATTTATTGCCATGCTGTGACTGTCAAACTTAGTACTATTTTCTGGGGGGCGAAGTACACCCTTGGTTGGACCTGCCATTTCTTTCCTTCACACTATCTGCAGAAATTTTTGTTTCTTTCTTTTACTTTTTTCCATGAAAGTGTTGATTGCTTTCTTGCCAGGAGTGCTTGTCCTTCTCAGATCTATGGGCCAAATTTAATGGCTTTGTTGGCTGTCTCTTTCATACTGCAAATCAAATTCCCTTTCTTTTTTAGAACAACAGAGAGAGATAGGAAGGGGCAAGAAGAGCCAGCCCTTTTTGAGTCTCTGATACAATTGGCTAGGATTGTGACAAAGGAAGACTGTGAATGAAATTGCTGTTTCTAGTGTTCTGTGATTGTGACAACTCAAGTTGTGGAAATAGAAAGTTATCTTATTTGAACACTTTAAAATTAAAGTTGAAGTTGGAGAGATAGTGATATATAGGGAATTGAAAATATTTATGAGGTTCGCTTTTGCCTTATTAATATATATGTATTTTCTAAAATCCGTTTCTTTTTCTGTTTTATCTTAGAAGTACTTTGTAAGGTTTTAACTTGGAGTGAAGTGGAGAGAAACAGAGAAAGCGGAGTGAATCTGAATTTCCTGACACCGGAAAGTATGTTTTCCTCATTAAATCTGTCTTTCTTTACTTTACCCCTGAATTACTTTTAGGGTTTTGGAGATTTTAATACCTTTTGACATAAAATTCAAATCTGACCTTTTTTCCTCCTTAGACTTGATCTTGTTGAAGGGTGCCCATAAATCTAGGGTCTAGGCTACTAAATTTTGCTACTTAAGTTTCTATTTCTCACATCTTACTGCTAAGTCATGACTCATCAAGTACCATCCTCACCTAGAAGAATTCACTCAAAATAAATGCAAGTACTTTTAAATGCATGTTTGGAGTTTATTTTAGAGGTTCATCCAAACAGAGGTTTAGAAAACTCAATTTATTATTCTCTAAAACCATGTTTGGCTTCTCTGAAACTTGTGTTTAACAGATTGAAATTATCTTTTAAATCCCAGTTTTCCCAATCCCACTCAGTTAAACTTGAAAACTGATTTCCAAATGCAACCTTAACACAAGTTCTAGAACTTGTTGGTGCGACCCCACACAAATATTTGCTTAGAAGCAATAATTTGTTGCTTCTAGGATAACATGACTTACCAATTTCCTTTTTGTTTTTTTGCATGAGGGGTAATGAAGTCAATTCATCAAATTCTGAAATTGCAAATGGGTTCCTTTGATCTTGTCTGAAAATTTGCAAATTTGAAATACATATTTAGATTTTCAATATTTCAGGGCTATTTAACCATGTTTCGTTCTTTTAAATGTTAAATGATTTGTCTTAGAGGTTAATTTAATTGTAAAATATGTGGTGGAAAATAACATAAAATTTAGAAATATGTAGCAGATTCAGTTGGGATTTAAACTGTCTTTTGTGTGCATTCTCCCAAATGCATGTTTGACAATATGAAAACCATGGTTTCAGAAGCACTTTTTCGTAAAACGAGACAAATTCCTACATATTTACTTCGTAAACCGTAAAAGCACTTTTGAAATCATGATTTGGCTTCTATTCAAACACCCCTTGAGATTAAGGTTGGATTGTTCATTGTTATATCTGCAGGAAGAGGAAATTTCTTATTCATTAACTTTAACCCAAACCTTTCCTACAAGTTCTTTCTAAGAATCTTCCTATGGAGGAAATAATTAATTCATGTTTTCAGTTCTGGGTCTTCACATTTTATGGTAACTTTCCAACGCTTTGTCTCACACATATATTTATATTGAAGAATTCTGAGGAGAAGTCTTTTTAAATTATTTTATGTAATACAATTAATTCCAAATAGGATCTAAAATAACTTTAAGTGAAGTGTTGATTGAAAGAAAAAAACAAAAGGCAGGATTCACCTTTTTGAGACTTGTAGTAGGCCACACATATCTTTTCATTTGTATTTGCTCTTTTCAACAAAAGTTTGCTTCAAGATATCGAATATTTAAAAGTGAATTCAAGTAGCCGTTGGATAGGCTACTTCGTTAATGTGCTGGCTAATGACAAACGGCTCACTTAAAAGTGCAATTTTACCCTATTTTATTTTTCAGGTGTATCCAAACCATGATTTTTTTAGTAGTATAATTTTGTTTATAATTTTTTATTTTGTTGCAATTTCACCTCTAATTTTATTTTTAAAGTGCATCCAAATTAAAAAAAATAGAGAGTAAAATTGCATCACTAAAAAATCCAGTGCTGAATGCATTTGAGAAATAAAATCAGCGTAAAATTTTGTATTTATCTTTTTTTTTAAAAAAAAATTACCCATGAATCTGGATTAAAAATTTTTAAATAGTAATAGGTTTTAAAGTATTTAATATCCGTAATTTTGACTTATCAATATTAAGTTCAACGTGTAAATATTAATTCTCTTTGGACCTATCAGTATTACATGAAACTCGAAAGATTTAATTATATTTAATTTTCTTACCTAAAATTTATGGGTAATCTTCTCTTGTCCTGGCGTCGCATATAGATTTGAGATCTGAGATTGAGTCCAAAAAAAAAAAAATCCGAGATTGACACATAATAATATGTGTACTCTACTTTAAGCTAATTTCTCTTTCACCTTTACAAATATAGATTGAAAATAGCAAAAAAAAAAAGACCGTCAAAATAAAAAAATTATACACAGAGATCGATTTATAAAAATTGTTATCAAAACCATACTAATATTATATAAGTCCTTGTTTATATATTTTTTTATTTTGAAGTCTTTTTTTGTCATTTTCCCTATATAAATGATGTGGATTTAAAAAGAATTTTATAATTGGATTTTGGAAATTTTGAACTATTTGTCAATGGATATCAATAAACTTTAAGAGATTGTTGGAAAAAAAAAACATCTTTAAGAGATTGACCTAACACTTAACCAACATGAAACTAGTTGTGAACATAATATTATATTATTATGAGTCATATCCATTAACTCCTAATTTTTTTGGGTTTATTTATTTATTTAGGTCTGTTGTTTTGCCATCATTTATTTTTTAGGTCTTAAATCCTATAATCTCTGTTGGAAGGAATTTCTTATGGTTAATATCTTAAACCTTCTAAGGTTATATATTGTGCCATTATATATATACATATATATTTAAATTAATTGTAACTCTGCAATTAGAATTTAGTAACTGAAGCCTATATTACCCCTAAGTTATAAACGGGAAACACTTTGCTTTTTCTCCCAGTTCTTTTGGTCTTGCTATTCTCTTTTATTTCCTCTTTTTCAGTAACTTTTCTTTTAACTTTTTAGATTCTCATATTGGAGACACTATTAAAGATAGTCTATTAATTTCACCCAAAAAATAATTTATTTAAAATGAGATGTTGCACAACTTTACCTCATAAGCAAAGATGTTCACTAAAACAAGCTCCTTTATGCTTTGTCCTTGTAGGGTAATGAATAGCATTTTTTTTATTTGTAAGTGCATTTAAGTTGTTTTATATAATAATGTATTACTGAATTTTAAATGCTATATCATTTTCTTGCTATGCTATATATTATTTAATCTGTTTGGTATCCACATCAAATAGAAAATAGCAAATAAAACCTACCAATATGTGAAATTACGATTTGGGACCCTCAATTTGAAAAATAACCAATAGAGACCCGATATTATATTGTAAATATGAAATCTTGGTAAAATGTATGAAATGCCCCTCAGCTAAGTTGTGATTTGGATCTACTGAAGTTACCATTTTTTAAAATGAATTTGTTATTTTTCATAGTCAACTTGTTATTCGGCATACCCTCAGCTAAGTTGTGATTTGGTCTACTGAAATTATTATTTATTAAAGTGAACTTGTCATTTCCCATAGTCAACTTGTCACTTAACTAAAGGGCATTTCAGATATTTCACCAAGATTTCGTATTTGCAATGTGGGACTAGGTCTTTATTTGCCATTTTCTAAATTGAGTCCTAAATTAGAATTTCACATATTGGTGGGTCTTTTTTTGCCACTTTCTCTCAAATAAATCCTTACTTTATTATACAAAAAGATCGAGACACGTCACAGTTATTATCTTTGTTATCATCATTAAATAATGGTAACTATCTTATTATTTTTTTATGAAAATAACTATCTTATTATTATTTGTACTTTAAAGACACGGATATTTTTATTTATAAAATTATTTTTCCATTTTCTTCTATGTCATTCTATTGTACCGTTTGAATGAATTTTTTTCCCCTGAAGGATAGGTATCTTCCTATTAGAGGTAATCCTATTTGAGACACTGTCGGGTACTAAATGTGGATACCTCTCCCAGTGGGAATTCGAACCTTAGTTTGTCATGTTATGAAAGACTAGCCTTTTTTACTAGACCTAACCCCTGGTCGTTTAAATGAGTTCTTATGCTATAAATTTCCAAATCTTGACCCTTCTACTTCAGATGGTTTATAAATGTGAAGTTCTACCCATTGCTCGGGTTGCATAGACCTCACATTGGCATCCCTTATTTTTCAGAAATAAAACTATCATTGTAATTTAAAAGAGAAAATTACCGAAAAAAGCCTTATATTTTATCTGAGTATAATATATTTTCAGTTACGCATAAATGTCTTTCATTCTGTACACGGTTGAAGACGCACACAACTAAAGTAATAGGTGTATTGAAAATATCACTTCCTGTTCTAATTATAAGATCTCATTTATAATCTACAAATAAGATCTTATAATTAGAACCAGAGATAGTAAGTTATACCCAGGTCTTTAAATAAATTTTAGGTACTTTGGGTAATGAATTGGGAAAATCTAAAAAAAATAATTATTGAATTTTAAAATTCCAAATCAGGAATTACTACAAAAATATACTATTTGTTTTTTAAATGTAGTCATTTTCTTTACGAGTGTAGTAATCAATACTGATTTGAAATTTTGAAATTCAACAGTTATTTTTTTTGAAAGTTTTTCTAATAAATTTTGCTGTAAGAATTTTTCAGCAATTTTTCCTAAAAAACTATTGACACCATTACTTCCCCTATAGAATTCATGCTTTCCCATGTGGATAGATTTTGGACGTGATGAACGAAAAGCTGTACTCTCAGCCGTGATAATCTTATTTTGATTTCTTTTCGCTGTATATTAAAAAAAAAAGATAATCGTATTTTGACAATAAATTACAACGAATAAGCAGTTAAATAAATAAAATTGACATATAGAGAGCTCAATATCAATATTACATAATACATCTCTGGCCAAAAAAGGATATCATATAATACATCTTGAACTTTGGTTGGAACCAAAAAAAAAAAAACTCATTTTTCTTAACCACTGCTTCATTAAAAACATTTACTAAGATGCATTGTATTGAAAACCGGACCGGACCGGCTGGTTCAGACTGGAAACCGATCCCGTTAAGCTGTGAATCGGGTTACTGTGTGACTCGATGTGACCCGGTTTGAACTGGGGTGACCTAGACTGAACCGGGGTGACCCGCTCAGTTTGGTGGATCAACCCGGTCTCCTCTTTTTTTTTTTAAAAAAAAATTTTTGATGATTTTTTTTAAAAAGTTGTTAATAATTAGGACTTAATGATTGGAGTAATTATAAGGAGAAATATTTTATTATCATATATCCATTTTGATATTTTGTTGGGATGAATATTTAGTGATTTTAGTAGTATGATATTATAAGAAATGTAAGAATGTAATTATTTACTAGTAATTCAAGATATTAATTGATATCTAATTCTTAGTGACCATTTAAATTTTTTTTATTTTTTTATTTCTCACCGGTTTGACCTTCGATTTGACTCCGGTCTGACCCACTGACCCTTGACCCATTGCCTTGACCGGTTCAATTGCCGGTCCGGTTTTCAGTACTTTGCTAAGATGGTCCTCAAAATTATCAGTGTCTCTAACTAAAACAAGCAAAAATCAACCGAACATATAAGTTAACTCAAAAAAAATTATTTATTATAATGTGAGTATTTATTTATTAGGTTAAGGTGCAAATTTATTTTGAAGGCTTTCACTCAAGAGCGCTGAGCACCCAACCGAAATCCCATTTTCACAAGCACTTGTCGAGGACAACAATGCTCACTATCACTAAGCTGCTTCAAAACACTGAGAAGATGGATACAGGAAGTACATTACAATTTAAGACCAACAATAATGTCTATTGATTTGGGTGGTCCCTCCCATACATAACAGACAATGAAAGAGCAATCCAACTCAATAAGTATATTATCTGCTATGTTTCTGAAATTATGCATATTACTACTCAGTACTCACAGAGATATGATTTCAAACATCACAGGTTTAACAGTACCATGATCAGATATCCTATCAGAGCATAAAAAGCATGGATCCCCTTCACATTACTGGAGAAGCCACTAAACTGAGATAGAGATAGTGATGCAACGCACATAACATGTAGGTCCCACAGCTCTCTATCCCTCTCTCTCTCTCTCTATAATTTCATTGAATTTCCTAGTCATGTATTCATAAGAGGTCAAAATGACAGACCTTAGAGGCATTTGGCTTCAATCTCTTCCAGGGTAAGCCCCTTGGTTTCTGGCACAACAAAGAAAATGAATACAAGTGATACCACAGCTATTCCACCAAATATGTAGAACAAAACTCCTGCTCCCACCAATGCCTGTGATAAGAAAAAGATAGTCAGACAAAAAACCATCTCAAATTATCATAATGGGCTAAGAAGCATTGGTACAATCATGGGACCTGACACAATATGGGCACTGTAAATCAAGATGTCTAAATGTAGTTTGAAATGTCATGCCGTATAAGACACGACTTGGAGTTGACACAACTTTGCTCATGCGGTATAAGACACGACTTGGAGTTGACACAACTTTGCTCATGTGGTATAAGACACGACTTGGACTTGACACAACTTTGCTTTTGAAGTCTCTATGCTTTTCCTAATTAAGCCAACAACATACATGGCCCTGGCCATATGTTTTAAGATTGAGATGAACAAAATGTTTTGGATTAAATTAGTCTCTGCTCTTTCCCTAATATAACCCATAGAAAAAGGAAAAATTATGGTATTTTTTCTCAACGTTGGTCAAACCATGAGCGTTGGCACGAAGCAAAAAGCCCAGATGAGACGGTGAAACGGAAATGCTTCATTTATGTTTTCTTTACAAAGAGTATAAAATAAGTTGGTTAACAAAACACAAACACACATACAGAACAGGATTTCCGGATAACTTCCAAAAGTCAAAAGATTGAGTGGGGGGGAAAAAAAAAAAAACCACACAGATTGTGACAAGGAAATGTACACTGTCCAGTGTGTCCGAGTGAATTTCAGTAGACATAGATCAGTTTGGCAACTGCTTAGTGATTTGTGTGACTGGTAAATGACATCATGAAATATACATATTTTTTAAAATCAATAACACCAAAATACATTTTTCTGAGTTACGTTTTTCTAATAAATGTTAAGAATTTATGTTAAATTTTAAAATAAAGGACATGCGTGCAAGCAAACTACTGATGAAGAATCTAAACTCCTATCCCTCAAGAGGAGAGCCAAAATTTGCCGATAGAAGAGAAGAGATAATAAGCAAGAGAGTGCAAGAATTAAAAAAGCAAGAGATGAAAGAACTTTTAGTAAATCCTCATACACAATACCAAACAAACAAGCGAGAACAATGTGATTACAGTTAACATTCAAACGCACAAGGTTGATATTTTAAGATTAGATTTTTGTGAGAGAATCTGCTATCATCTGACTGAACACGACACACTTAAAAAAAAGGTCTCCATAACCATGTTTAAAAAAGTAAAGGGATTAAGATCTTAATTACCTTCAGTGGGGAGAAAGCAAATGTCACTAAGGCATTAGCACCAAAATTAACGAGTACTGCTAAACTTAGTCCTCGTCCTCTTAGTCGCAAGGGGAAAACCTCTGATATCATGAGCCATCCAATTGGACCAAAGGAGACCTGCAAAAATAAACAAGGAATCACCTTGAGCAATCTTATGCAAGCACTACAAAATAATTTTCTTGTACCAGTGTGTTATGACCAGAAACAGAAAAGAGAAGACAGAGAAAAGCGTGGAGAATAAAGCAACTCTTATTACAACCAAGCTCGTCTAACAACTTGTAGTAAACAACCCTTGCCTAACATCGGAAAGCAGATGTGCAGAGTAAACAAATAACGTATGAATCATGGTGATACTGGACTCTCACCATCAGAGTACTGTTGATCACAAGGACAAGAACTAGGGTACTTTAAAATAAATTCAAGCAAGACTTCCCAAGAACCATACTTGTCAGGTAAGTCACACCATCAAACCAGTTACTATGCAACCTCCCTGATTCTTGTTTAAGATTCTCTCTGCAAAATTTCTTCCATGGAACTAGTTCTTTGGGAGGATCTGGCCAATATATGCAGAATGATGCCAAGTGTCTGGAAGGTACTATGAATTCAGGGCATCATCTTGGTTAAGCAACATGAATAAAGAAATACAGGAGCCAAATGAAGAACTTGAGCATCGCCACAACATCAGCTCACAAGATCCAACACAGCAGCCCTATCACACTCGGAATACAAATACATAACAACAAACACAGAACACCACAACACCACAAAGTCCATGGATATATCTTCGCAATAAAATAATGAATCACACAAAAACATCACAAATGACCTGTTAAAGACATGGATCACAATTTCAAGAAACTAAGAAATAAGATGATCAACAACAACGAGAAAAACATCAATGAGTCATTTGTGACAGCAAAGTACCTGTTAAATTTAAAGGAAAGTTTTGATAAGACTGGCAGTGCTCAATGGTAGTGAATGTTAGGCTTCAAGGGCCAACAAGAACAAAAAATTGGGTGGCAGAGTTGTTGATGTTAAGATAGATGCTTAGTCATAAAAGAAAAGACTCGATTCATAATGATAAGATGAACATAAGGACTTAAATACTTACTGGACAAACAGATACTACCAGACAGAGAAGAAGTGGTTTGAGAAACATTAAATACTCATCTATCCAAGCGACATATGGTTGACATTTATTCCTTAACTTGAGGAGTGCGGAATCATTAAACTAGTTTGTAGTGAATCTTGGAATCATTTGGAGCATTTACTCCTTTTTTCTATCTAATCAACTGGAGGCTTTATTAGTTCTAATTATAATTTATTAAGAGCAGATTGCATTTGTCTTTTTTCCTTTTCATTTACTGCATCAGCTTGAGGAACCTTAACTCCTTTGATTCAGTTCAATGCATGTATGCAGCTGTCACTGGTGTTACATTATTAAGAGCAGTAATATTTAACATTTCAAAATGTTTGACGTAAAGACCTTATCCTATTCCATGAGTGCTTAATAGCAGGGTGCATCACTGGAACAAATCCATCTATATGTCCCAAGCATATTGATGGAAGCCACGTTGAAAGTTTCAAATTACTTGAACAAGCTCACACAGAACTCTTGTCTCTGGTATTTGAGGGACGAGACCTTCCACACACAAACTCATTTATTGCCTACCTTTCACTAACGTCCCCCCATCCCCTACAATATTTTCCTCAGTGCATTCCTCACTAACTTATAGTGGAACTTGATTTCATGAGCACCAACTATTCCTCGATGAGAAACAATGATCTACATCACATGCCATGCAGCAACCAAAACTTGAGTAGCCAAATACTTGCAAGAACTTTCCAGGACTTGATTCTGTTTTGCTAACTCTTCCTTAACGTCATCAAGGTCCAAAAGTCATAGCACGTGAATATCAAAGATAACCATAATACCCCTTGAATTACATTACACTACTGTTGAACCTTGCTGATTTCTGAAATTGTGAGAGCGTTGCAGCAACCTCTTTGCCACTCATAAGAAATTGAATAGAAGCCAGACTTAAACCTGGACCGTAACCAATCAAGTAGGAAGTGTTACTCATAGTATCATGCATTTTGCAAGGTGCTGCCAAGCATTGTTTTGATTCTGGATGCCCTCTTTTCTCAATAACAATTTTGTAAGTTGAGCACTTACAAGTTACAACAGCAACTTCTTCATAGCTCTTAAAATTCCAGGAGCTGTGCCAATTCCCAAGCCACTCCAACAGTGAGAGATGCTTCTATTCCCATATTTCCACTAAGAATCTGAATTCTTTGCTTTTCCTCGTCACCACTCTTCTTCAATAGTTTCCCATCTCCAACTTCACCTTCAAACATTTAAAGCAATTAAAGAAGATTTCTTTTCTGGTTTCTACATCTATCAAAGTCCAAAACATCCCCTCAAGGCTGAACCACCCTCACCTCCTTGCTTCTTGTCTCACCAGAACTACTTCATTTGACATTTTATATTAAGCTAGGTCCCATCCTTAAATTATATACCAGCATCCCAAAGATATAACTCATTATATTTTATCAAACGAAAACATTATATATCTAAATCTTTGAATACATAAAAAGCATATACACAAAAACTGAATACTTTCCTTTGTCACTGCAGGCAGCTCATATTACAAGGGCCGTTCAGCATCAAAATGATTATATAAGGAAAATTATGACATTTCCCTGGCGATTCAGGAGCTACCAAAAACAGCATCTTTACCAGTCTTTTCAGGTCATTGATTTCAACAAGCATTCATAAATCTTGACAGATCCAGTCCATATCTTCTCTTTGACTTATGACAACAAACATCGAGCTAATTGAAAATACAGCCTAAACATTTACAAGCACAAAATCCTGGAGTGAAAAATCAAACAAAAGATCAAAAGAAAACATGTTCACCTGATAAGCGCTGACGTACAACAGCAGACCAACTACAGCAACAGCTGATGCGTCATTCAAGAACGTGTAATATGAACCCAGAAGGAATAAAGAGACAATCTGCAATGCATATGGTTCTTCAATTTTAAAGACTGATGCTTGAATTCCTTGTTTATTTATTCATTTTTATTTTTTATATCAAATAATTTTCATGTCAATCATGTAAACATGACTGATAAGTGAATTGGTTAATCAATTTGATATGAAAATAAAAGGATAGCCTCCAAGTAAACTGCCACTAAGAACAACCAACATTTAGAAAAGGGTAGTAACCTACTATTCCCGTAACTCCTACAAATAGTAGAGGTCTCCTTCCAACTCTATCAACAACGACAACAGCAACTCCTGTCATAATCAACTACAACAGAGAAAGATAAAGAAGTTGCTGTCAAAAAGAATCTGCGAACTTGATAGGAAAGTATTCTCATAGACTTGGCAAGAGGAAAAATAATAGAAAAAGAAAAAAAAGTTTTTTGGAGGGTTTGTGGTGGAACAACAAATAATGTGAAGACATTTTTGGATCACTCTTTTACTTTGCTTTTTCTCTTGACGAGAATGTGACTGATATGTTGCATAGATGGATTGTGGATTTAACTTGAGTTTTCATACAAAAAATCTTATACTTATGTCTAGATATATTGGATCATGCTCGCATAATCTCCTTTAAAGTGATAGCTCAAGTTAAGAAACTTAAATGGATACTTAGAGAAAAGCAACATGGAAAAAAACAGTCCAATGAGCTTTTGGGTAATGCTCAGTTATATTTAATGCTTTTAAGGTAAGCTTCCAGGCTTCCTGCCCCTTCTATAGAACACAGTTTTGATTGGCAGTTTTCAACCTTTCCCCAGCGACAATGCTATTTTCCAGGTTCAATTGTCAATTTTTATAGCTACCTTCCACTTAACTTTAGCATGCACCCTACTGGTTTAACAACGGTATTTTCTCTGTTACTACAGATGCTGTTGTTAAAGCAGTCGCTAGTGAACCTCACTTAAGCCTATCTGTGGTCCTCCTCTCCACAAGGTCAATGAGTTCTCGACTTAAGCATCTTATCATATTTCTAGTAACAAGTGTCTTTTCACTAATCTTAATATTATTGTTCACTTCCTTGCTGCCGTTACCTTGGCTAGTGGATCACAAAAAAATGCCAAAGGCATTGATTGGCCTATATCATCCCATTCACTCTATGCCTGTAGGTGCTGAACTTTATGTTCCTGAATGACTGTTTAAATCGATACATCTTAGGAAATTGACGCACACATTTCATTATTTCATTACATTTTCCTTTTCTTTCTATATTTTCTACATAATCAAACACTTCACATCAGAATTTAGTAGAACTTTTATCTGCATCCCCAAAACACCAATAAATGTCAAATTATGTAGCAGCGTTTAATTTAAATTTACATATTGTGAAAACATATAGTCTACCTTCAATACACCAAGGAGAATTGACACACGAGTTGCATCTGATGCTGCAGAGAATCCTGCACTCTATCGAAATATAGGATTTCAGTGTTGTTATATTTCATTAGCACCTCATATTTTACCACTGGGACCGAAGTTTCCTAAACCAAAATTAGCAAATCACCTTGAGGATTGTTGCAGCATAGTACAGCACACTTGGTTGTCCTGTGATCTGTCACAAGTTACATTGTAAAAATACACATCTATTGGCAGCACCTGATAATTTGCATGGTTTGACTTCACAAATTACAATACCTGTTGAAACAAGACCAATCCCACACCAATTGTAAGGGCTTTCAAATATTTTCCTCGGAACATTTCTCCAATAGTAACTTCTTTTTCTTCACCGAGACAAGAAAGCTCTGCCAGAATCTCATCCACTTGCTGAAGAGCTGAATCACCAATAGCTGGACCCCGAAGTTGACACAAACAAGAAATTGCAGTATCTTTCAAACTCTGGGCATTCCCTTTTCCCTGTATACAACGTAAGAGGATCCATCTAGGAGATGATGGAAGACACCACATTCCAATTCCCATAATTATTGCCAAAGGACTACTAATTCCAAACATATAGCGCCACCCTGCAACAGTGTCAACCAAAAGGCTACCTACTCCATACCCCGCCTGCACAAGGTAATATGAAGCCAAGTTTATTGCAGGAATGCTCAGAACAGAAAATAAAATAAAATAAAACAAAATAATTTTTTTTTACTTGGGAGCCATAATACAGCACAATGACAACAACAATATAACTATATAAGGCAAAATTTGAGAAGCTTGTTATCTTCATTTCATTTATAGATCCAGTGAGTTCAAGGGGGAAATGTAAGAACTTACAACCATCCCAAGTACTATGAAAAACTCTTTCAGTGAGATTAATCGACCACGTATTGGAGTTGGAGCTGTCTCTGCAATGTACATAGGAGCCGCATGCATCGCCTAAAATAGATAAATTGGACACCATTGATATTGCTTGAACTTTAGCAAGACACTATAAAATTGAATTAATAAGATTTTATCCACAAATTCTCTAAAATTACTTTATAATGCAGTGAAATCATTCTTCCATTTTTTTTTTTTTTGGGTGCATGTCTACAGCAACGCAGCAATGTCAATAGTTCTGAAATCCATAGAATTCATTTTTTATTTAAAATAAGGAAAAATGCAAATAACAACGACAATAGTGGAACAAATATACTGATGACATGAAGTAATCAGAGAGTTGGGGTGACATCATATTATGTGATACCTCCAACATGCATAAGTTGGTAATGCATGCACAGCTGCATAGTTTACATAGATAGAATTACATAGGAAAAGGTGACAATGCATGCACATCAATTCATGGGCAAAACGAATAACTGTAAATCTCAAATGCAATCCTCCAGCATGCAAGAGACACACAGAAACCCTCACATCCAAATTTGTTAAGTGGTTTCCTACCTCATCTAAACAAACTAACAAATATGAGCCAACATGCATCATGTCTATTTAAAAAAAAAGCATACCAGTCCAATTCCTAGACCATATACAAATCTTCCAATCACCAAAACAGCAAAGTCAGGAGCAAATGCTTCTATAAGAGCTCCAACAAAATACAGCAACGCAGCCACAATCAACTCCCTTCTTCTTCCTTAAATAATACCAGTCGTTTAACCTTTGTCAAGAGATGAAAATATCCAAAACAATAGTTGACAAGTGGCAAAATTTACCTAAGAAGTCAGCAACATTGAAGGCCAACACGGAGCCAATCAGCGCACCATATAATGATCCACTAGTCTGAAAAAGCACCATAGAATGATTTAAAATGAAACAAAAGTGTATTTTCTAGATCATTGTGTAAAAACAATATATGAACATAATAAAGGATGGAAAGAATTAATGAAATTACTATAAGCAAAGAAAGGAAGTCTTCTGAATCTAATATAAACTCACCACAAGACCAATTTCAACTGAAGACAAATCATACCATGATACTCCACTTAGTGTAGCGGACTGCAAAAAAGAGAAATTATAACTATGCCAAGCAAAGAACTGAAATATAAGCTGCATTAACCAGCTTCCCAAGAAAATTTCAAGAGCAACAGTAAGTTCAACCAAAAAGAAAGAGTTAATAAAATGCTGTATTTCTGCATATTAAACATCATGGTTATTAAAAGAAAGCCAGTAACATGTTAAACGAGTTTCTATCAATCAGCAAAAAGGACCAAATTGTTATTATTAAAAGAAAATAGATTTTACAGAACATTCTCCCCCTAAGACTAACTTTGTCCAAGTAACCTTTCCTGTTAATCTATCACACGCTACGATAACAATAGTAATAGTTAATCTTTTAAGGAGATAATCCAATGTTTTTCAAGAGATATTTCCGTTACAGACTATTTTACTTCTTCCTGCTAAATGAATTAGAGCACTATATGCTTAGAAACATGATGTAACAGGCCTAATTGAACTCTACTGTCTTGTTTAAGCCCAAAATGAACAATGTGTTATCACATGCCAGCATGCCACCTCATAAGATTAAATCAGAACTAAATGAAAATATAATTAAAAAAAATTATGTCTTTCTAACAATGACGCGGATGACAGAGAGAAATCAAATTATTAAACCAAGAAATACTCATTATCCTTTTTAGCATGTTTTCTAAAATTCTTTTTTTTAAGAAAAATTTGACAGCATTATGATTGATTAAAAGTAAAACCCCTTATATGCACGTATCATCTTTTTCTCACATGCCTAAATGAAGTTCATGTGAAGCCAAAGAAACCAAATAAACATTACTAAAATTTGATTCCAATATTACTTATTTTGATTTATGATGATACTTTGATGATAATTATAGCAATTAAAAAGAATAAACAAGAGCATTAAACATATACGAGAATTATTAATTCAAGACTTGGTTCATCTCTGAAATTGTATCACAAGATCATAAGGGCGTACCTCAATGACAATTGTAGCACAAGATGTGGCACCGATGTCATAGCCATATAGTAGCCCTCCCAAAGCTGGAAAGAGAAATCTGAGAATTTCAAAACTATGTTAGGTATCACTGTAGAAATCAAACATCTGCTATCAGCAACTGAATAGGGGCACTATATATATTTCATGTTAAGGAATAGATACAAAATGATGAGATAAATTCAGTCAACCCAGTAGCATGGATGCATGCTAAATTGAGCATTTAGATATTAAGTAGTGACTTATGTTTTGGGGAGAAAATATTTAGTAGTGTCAGTGTACAAGCTCAAGGCACCATTTGTTATATTGATTTTTAATATCCCTTGAAAAACTAACTTGGGAATTTATGGGTTCTATTTTTAGTTCAATACGCCAAAAAGAAAGCTAAGAACCTTGAATTCCCTTGGGAATCAAGTTTCTACAAAGCTAAGGAGATAAACTCTCATTAATAACCATGGAACAAAATTTATTCTCATGACAGCTTTGGATTATATGAGTGTCAAGTTTAATGTCAGAATACTTGCCATCACCTCCACCTCATTTATGAAAGTTCCTTTGAGGAAAAAAAAGCAAAATATTAAAATTTCATAGAAATCCTAAGTAACAAACTGAACATGGGAACTTCATTATCTGGATATATGGCTGAAATTGTTCAGAAGAGGGGATTCCGAGAAGAGACAATCAAGACCCAACAAGGAAAAAAAAAGAAGGAAAAGAAAAGATAGGACAGTGCAACGGGCTCCAGCCACCCTCAACTCTTGGTGACTAACACATTTTCGACCTTGGAAACACTAAAAGCATAAAATAGAAGCAGACTTTTTTCTCACACAAGGAAAGAAAAATTTTTCAGCCCAACTAATCCCTTAACTTTTTTATTGGATAATAATATTTTATTAGTTAGAAAAGAAGAAAAGAAGAAAAACACAAGTAAGGAGGATAAGATATAATCCCGAACTCTAATTAAACATAAACATTGGACTCATGCGGCTCAAAAGTGCAAAATCTAACCTCTCTGCATAATAGACCAGGAGTTCTTTGCAAACAATGTGCAGAATGTCATTTCTAAGTATAACTCTATATTTGCTTATCTATATCATGTAATAATATTAAATTGAGCAGAAGGGACTAATAAACAATACTTACGGGACAATTACAGCATAGACGGAATAATTTTCAGAGTGATGAACCCCATTAAGAAGAGGCTCTCTTGAGCTCCCAATCTCACCAGATGTCTTTCTTTCCTAATGAAAAGTCAGTGAATTTCAAATGTTATAAGCAGTGAAATAAATAAAATGAGTATGGTCTATAGGAAAATAGCTTGTAGGCATATATGCACCACTATGTACATGAACATGCATCTGATTGTAGGCATTCAGCTCTTCTTTTCAACATATATGATCCCATCAGTGCAAAATGAGAGGAGGAAAATAGTGCTGCCTCCATTCCTAAATATAAGATCTAGATGTACTATCTATTATCTTGGTTTATGATATGATTATCATTTGGGATTTAGGGTTTGTAATTGGATGGATTAGTTTAAAGTTTAGTGTTAAATTTTCAGTTCGGTCAAAAAAGAAATTAGAAATTAGGGATTATCAAAGTGGTGTTTGAGCCCAAGACATGTTATCCCAGAGTAGCATCTTCTTGCATTTGCACTTGAGTCGTGGTAAGATGAACAATGCTTAAAAAAAGGCTTAGAAGATCAGACCTCTTCAGATGATATTTTATTGTAGAAATCATTTAGTTGTTGTGAGTTTAAGATATTTTGCTTCTGTTTCTTTCCCTCGTGTTTTTTTTCAATCACATATACAAAAAAAACGAGCTTAACATTAGTAAATTGACTTTACCAGACAACTTTTAGTCCAGAGATCTGCAACAATGACATGTCAATAAATTCAGTTCTCTTATTACTGTTAGCACACAAACTCCCTCAACATGCAAAGAAAACCAAAACGAAGTGGATATGGATGAACCGATCGCAAACCATTTGCAGTTTTAACTTCCAACGAAACAAACACGCAGAATCATGGGAAGCGAGGGGAACAATACACCAGTTACTCGAGCATCAACGTGAGAAGAAAACTGCCGAAATATTTTTTTTCCAGCGAGAAGGAAATTGCTTTCATTGAACCCAGTAATTGTTTCGTGTTCTTCTGTTCTCAGTAACTTTCTCGGAGACTAAAGGAAGTGATTCTCTCAAGTATCCACCTACTACAGCGAAAAGGAGGTAAACCGTAGACTTTGGAAGAGAGAAAACCATACCGTAGGTTGATCAAGATCGGACGCCATTGCTTGGAAGCGAAGACTGAGCCAGAATTGTTGAGGAAGAACAAGCAAAGCGAATTGTAAGTGGAAGAATTACATATATATATATATATATAAACGGACGTCCAATTATCCAATCCCCATTGAAGTCAATATTCTCACTTTTAAAAGAATTGCTAAGATTTCAATAAGGATCTGTTAAAATATCAAATTGGTGAAATCAGTTCAGAGTGAGAGTGAAAGAGATAACAAAACACTATTTTTCTTTTAAAAAAATATATGCAAACTAGAGGATCTTCTAAATAAAGAGAAGATTCAAACACGGAAAAGGGAAATAAGTGAAACAGTAATCAAGGAGAGAGTAAAAGATAAGGGTGTGGGAGAGCGCCACGATTCGTAGTTGAATTGCGAGCAAATGGTGTCTTCCAGAGACAAAGACGTTTAATTCAAACTCGAGTTGAAAACGACGCTTAGCAAACGGCAAAATGAGTCCTTCAGTACCCAACAAGTCCTGAAAAACAAAACAAGAACACATTTTTGCAATGTGAAGTAGGTAAAAATACACTCCACCAATAGTAAATGAAAGAACTAATTAGAAAATTATTTTTTTTAATTCTGAATATAAGATTTTAATATGTTATATCACTTATATTTATCAATTTTTTAAAAAATTAATTTGTCTAACTTATAAGGAATATTCTAAAAATTTTGTATCAATTTTATTAAAATTAAGTAATTTATTTATTTTTATTAATATTTTAAAATTAATTAACTATTTTTTATATTACGGACTAAATAAATATTTTTTAAAAAATAAAACTTATCCCATTCATATTTAAAGGTATTTTTTAGAAAACTGTAATTTTTCACATACCAAGCGTCGTATTCGTCTTTCTTCTTGAGCAAGTAAATGAGTTCATACTAATTGGAGGGGAATTGAAGCAGGTTGACATATTATTCATATAAATTTTTTTTAAAAAAAAGATGTTTTCTTTCCTTTTTCCTTACATAAGTATGCTGAGTATGGAAAAAAATTGAAATGATAAATAATAAAAGTTGCAGTGCCCAATGAGATAGGTGTAAAAAAATTAATAAAGCTACCCCAAAAAAAAAACCCTGCACAAAAAGATCTAGGACTTATTTATCAACATGTTCTTTATAAGGGATTTCAACTACTAATATATAAAAATAAACAAAAGAAAAAGACAAAATCCACTAGTGGTATGTTAGTTCTAGCTTAGTTTGGTATAATGCATCCATGTGCCAACCCCCATCCCTCAAGGGTCTTACCTCTCTTTGTCAAATTTTTGGGGAAGAAGGCGGAACACAATTTGGAAAGAAAATGACTAATTTGGCCCTTATTGCATCATGGTGTTTTCTAATTGAATGGAATTATCAAGATATATTTAATACATATAGTAAGCAAAGTATAATATTGCATTTTAATATAAGAGCTAATAGATGAGTTAAATTTGATCCTAATTATAAGAATTCATTCCATTTTGCTCTCCTTATTTATTCAAACTAAATCTATTGATTACATATATTAAGGGTGTTTGCATCAAAAGTTAGTTTCAATTCAAATGATTTAAGAGGGTGTTTTAGGAAAACCAACGTATATTCTTGACAAATAACTAATTCAACTACTTTTTTTAATCATCTTATATTAAGGACAGGAAGTAGTAATTTTTTTCATAATCCACACACCCATCAAGGGTTCAAACCTGCAATCTCACACTCAAAAAAGTTTTAAAGGAGGTGTTTAATATTAATTAGGCTACAAAATCCTGATAAGCAAAGTATTATGATTTGTTTGTTATGCAAATTTTTTGACATATCTATGGTTATTATAACGGCAAGGGGTTGGTAGTCAAAATCTAAAAATTAAGTGGTTGGCTTTGTCCTATTTTTTTTTTTGGTAACGTTCCTATTATCATGCTGTCCTGATTAGTTTTTGTTTTTTTTTTTTTGCCCAGATTGCTTTGTTAAAAACCGTATTGATAGTTCTAGAAGTGAAAAGAAAAAGTGCAAGTTTGGATTAAATTTTAAAGGTGTTTTTTGGTTAAAAACTACAAATTCCTTCTGATTACAAAAGTCACCTCAGCTTCCGTGCCAAATATGAAAGTCTAAATGCAAATGTTGTATCTAAACATGTTGCAGGCAGTGCAATCTCTGTGTTTAGTATAAGATTAATTTAGAAAAATTAAAAAATTACTTAATCATAACATATGTTACATAATTTTTCTGAACTACTTCTATATATATCATTGGATTATGCTACCTCTGATCCTAAATAATATAAGACTTAGTTTGTGAAGAAAAACGATAAATATAAATACTTTAAAATAATTTTTTTTACTTTTCTTAATCTCTCATATTAAATAACTAGGTCTTATATTAAAGACAAAAAATATTTTTTCTAGTCCTTAATATAAAATTTATTTAACTAATTTGATTAGATTAAAAAGTTAGGTAAGTTAGTTAATTATAAGAAAAATGATATGTTTTTTTTAAAACACCATAATCATCCTTCTTAATATCTTCCCTCCCTCTTCTACTTGATTATGGTTAAGAGAAGTATCCATAGGGGTATTTAGAAAAAATTGATAAATATGAGAAATAGATTTTATATTTAGGACTAAAATCAACTCAGTAATTAGGCCTTATATTAAAGACCGGAAGAATAATATATAATAAAAATTAATGTTAGAACAAGACTTTCTAAAAATTGGTTTAGTTCTAAATATTGGTTGTGTAACTATTGGAACAGTGCTCACATCACAACTTGATATATTGAGTTTTTCATGAGCACTTGAAACGTCATTCCCCCTAGGATGGCAATGTTTTGCCGGAAGTTAAAAGGTAAACCTTTCTCGAAAGATGTTATTGACTGTTAGGTGAACAACTCGGAGGGTTAAATTTTTCCTCGCACCTATCTAAAGTCCTCTCAACAGATATAGTGCTTCATTGGTCCTTTATAAGATGAGAGTAACTTACCATTTTAATTAATAATTTATTAGCATCAATCTTGTTTGGTTTCTTTAATACCAAAGATTCCATTCTCATGATAAATATCGACACCCACTTCCCGTGCGTTTGTGTGCGCTTTCTACCTAACGCCATTGGTGTTTCTACGCTAGAATGAGATTAAGAATATTCTTTATTATTATTTTTTTTCAGATATCATTATTCTCTTGTAACTTCAAATAATATTAAAATCTGCATTACATTGTATATAAAAAAAAAATCTCCATTACACTATTTGAAAATTGCAAATAATATCACTTTACCCCGCATCATATCAAGTTACAAGATAGCCAAATTTTATATTGCTATAAAACACGACCAAAGACGGAAACTTAAAAAAGAAATGTGAACATTATTTTTATGTCACATGAAAATATCTATTTATTTTAGCTTCAATTAAGGGGTGTTTGGGTAAGATTAAAACCATAGTTTTAGAAGTGCTTTTACAGTATACAAAATAAATATATGGAGGAGTTTATCTAAATTTACGAAAAAGTACTTTTAAAAAGTTATTATTAGGATATCCAAACGCCTTTTTAGTTTTCTAGTTTAATCGTATAAGAGAGGGTGGTGGTGGGGTGAGGTCAATAATTCAAATTCTCTGATATATATATATTTTACAAAAAAGTTTTTTTTTTTTTGGGTTTATGTGACTTAATTTAGTGGCCTCTGTTTGTCTTTTTCAAAAAAAAAAAGAGTTTTGCTTCCGTGCAGAAACCGCAGGGCTGTCTAGGGATGCTCCACTACTTTTTGTTGGGAGTCACCATGTTATTTCAAGGTCACATTCCCTCTTTCCTGTCTGCCCATGAACTTGTCGACGTTGCTTTTCCTATGACCATGCACTTCAGCTACAAATTTCAAAACTTCCCTTTTTTTTTCAAATTAATAGACAATTTTATTTCAAATGATAAAACAACATAAGACGACACAAGCTTGAACCTTAACAATACAAGAACAAAACACCCATAAAAAAGGTCCAAGTCATAATAAATTCATATTACAAACCAAAAAAAGTTAAGGCCTATGCATTGTCATGTATCATTTTATCCGTTCAAAATAAAATTACCTGATAATAAAAAAAATTTAAAAGTTCCTTAAATACTCTAGAGAAGTCATATCATCTATACATTATTTAATAGTAAACAATTCAAATTGAATACGCTTATTATTTATGTGATAGCTTTATGGTAGGTAATACAATAATATTTAAGGTCCCTACATGGAAATCTTTCAGTGTCATTTTCTTATTCATTGTTTGAGTATAAAGTTGCCAATTAACGTTGCAGTATGTAGACCATGCATTTCATTTTTAAAACAAACAAAAAAATTGCATGGGCAATAGATAGTCAACAAACTTATCTTTGCTTTGGTCTCTACCTGGAAATCTTTTAATGTCATTCCCTTGACCGATGTTAGTGTATAAAGTTGTCAATCAACGTTGCAGTATGTGGATCATTCATTTCATTTTTACAACAAACAAAAAAATTGTAGGGGAAAAGACAGTCACTCCCAATTAAAAAAAAAAAAAGTAAACTATATTTTAGTCCAAGGTGAACTTGTTGGATGTCACAGGTAATAAGCTCGAATTCTTTTTAAAGATAACTGAATTTCACAAGTGGAATTTGAATACAAACCATTTATTCTCACAGGGTAAAAGGAAGAAACATCCAAGAATATCTTGCAGCTCAGTCACAGCTGAACTGCGCTCCAAGGTAAGTCTCAGGCCTTGGACTGCCATGGCTGGTACCGGGTCCAGTCTCTCTGCCCTGGATTAAGAGCATGCCCCTTGGAATGATAGATATACTGTTCACCTTCTCCAGACAAATTCTCCTTGTGTTCAAGACCGTACCTTTTAGGTTTCAGCAAAAGAAGCTGCAAAGAATCCAATTATTTATTATTTCAGGAGTAAGATTTTCAGGTTCCTGGCCATATGGCATCATCGCAGTAGGAAAGAAATGAGTTTACCTCATCTCCTGTGTGATCAGTTATGAAGTGGAGCCAACCGTGCCATTCAGGAGGAACCTGAGAAGCATTGTACCTAGCCTTCTCTGCATATTCAACCCATCTGTGTCTTCCTACAAGTTGTTAAGAAAAACCCCAATGTGTAACAGTTCGTTAGGTAAAACTAGTGAATTTACAAAATCTAATAAATTTGGTCCATGAACTCGTTAAGAGATTGCATGCTCATCAAATAGAAACACAAATATAGGTTAAAGAATACAAAAAGTTTTTTGTCTGATAAGAGAGCTAGTTGTTTAAGTTCTCTAGTCGATTGTTGAATTTCTTCATTAAAGTTGTTGATTGATCTTAATTTTTCTTGTGTAGGATTTTTATTTGTAACAAGCTGCAAGTTCTCTTAGCTTTATATTCATGGGTATTGCGAGGCATCAAAGATTTTGGGAAGCATTTAAAGGTCATTAAGGAGTTACTTCTAGTGCAAACAAAAACATGTCCTGTAGTTATAGTACTACCGTACTAGAATAGCTGAGTGTTTTAGTGATAAATTTTCTTTGGTCCATTTTTTCCCTGAATTTTGTTCTCATTTGCTCAGCTTAGTCCCGCACAAGGAAGGCCTTAAGGAAGATACTCGTAGCACAACCAAAGTAAAAGGTACAAGCACTTGTAGGGTTATATTACTAGTATATATAAACAGGATAAGGATCAACGTCAAATAGAAAACAGTTAAGCCTTTTAGCAATATTTTTTCTTCGTTCTCTTCAGTTCCTACCTTTTGCTATCGCATTTTGTCAACATTGCTCTGTACATGTCTATTTTGAAGCAGAATTTCAAAAGCCACAGTATTTGGCATTACCTTTTCTTGTTTATTATACATCACAATCAGAAAAAAGGCATAAAAAGGGCTTTTCTGTTAGCATAGAATGAAGAAAAAATGAAATAAAACTACAAAATATCACAATAGAGACGTATTATTCCATCATATTTTATCTGATCTGAGTAAAAACAAAGACTATGTAATGATAAGTTGACATTTATTGTTTTATACTTTCATTCAATTCAAGATCCAATCACATCAAATTACAGTGAAAACGAACTATTTATAAGACTGATCATTGCCAGACTTAAGCTCAAATACTAGAGGCTAGATTTGAGGAATTTCAGCAGTGATTGAATTATAATAATAGCTATATTAAAAGAAAATCATGTGCGCAGAGAAGGAACTTACCAAATTGCGTATCTTCAAGTCTTTCATAATACTTGTTACCAAGTTTATCAACACCAACAAGCCTTGCCCCAATATTATGGATCTTTGTTTGCCTACATAAATTTAGAAGAGAGTCTGAATAACAGAGAAAAGAGGACTGACAGAACACAAACCTCCCGACCCCACTCCCCTAACAAAAAAGGAAAAAAATAATAATTAAATAAATTAAGTAAATAAACTAAAGACAGAACCATCTGGGGCTGTTTTGTTGACATTTTGAGAAACTAATTAAATTACAATAAACCATATAAATCTTCTGAAAGAAACAACCCGTGTGTGTTCAATCAACTCAACTTTAGAAAACAACCCGTGCGTGTTCAATCTACTCAACTTTCTAAAACTGTTGGAGTCACAACGCTCTTAAAGAGCTTTTCACTTTGCTTACTGGGGGTAAGGGGATTCAGATAATGTCAATAATGCCACCATCTCAGTCCTTTCAGACTCCAACAAATACAGTTAAATTGCTCCAGTTGGATTAAATTGCTTGTGCTTGAAAAATGCTGCTCAGTACTACAATACAGATACTCTTCCTCTATCTTATTTTGGTTTCTTACCATCATAAGCATCATTTATATTCAGGCAGGGTGGCACAATGCAGACAAACGCCTTGAGTTTGGAGGGAGGGAGCTTTAAAATGACAAATGGGTTTATCACGATCTTATTCATGTATAGAGTGACCCAAAACTTGGGATCTTGAGAATCACTTCCTTGATCCACATCATAAAAGATTCAACAGTTTTAGTTGGCTATTGAAGGCCTAACACAATCCTCCTCCTTTATCCGGGCTTGGGAATTATTTACATGAATAAATAGCAGAAGATTCAAGAGTCCATGCTTTGGTATGGATATTGTACAAGGTGAATTCTAATAATAATAATGATCAGCATTCCAGCTACGGAATTTTAAGACTCAACTGCTGTAGAGAAAGAGTGGGCTTCAAAGAAGATGGCCGAAGAAGATTAAATGTCAGATCCAAACCAGAAGGCTCTTGCATTGGATGCAGATTGTTTCTCTTCTTGTTCATGCCTGCACACTAGTTTGGTGATGTATGCTGCTGAAATGCACAAGAATAGGCTAAAAATGGAGAACCTATCACGATTGTGGTTCAAGAGGATCTGATGGGGATGGAAAGGGCATCTCAGAGGAAGTGGGCCCAAGTTCTGGACTGCAGACTGAAAAAGATGTGGTTTTGGCCTTAGAGAAGGTGTAAACGGGTTAATTTATCAGATTATGAGATGAATATAATACATAAATGTATTTTTACAAAAATAGACAGCAAACATGAGGGAAGGGCTATGTTGGAGATAAGGTCACAATTGCCAAAATAGATCAAATTCTAAGGCTAACAGGGCTCACCATTCTGATTTTTCTAATAATTCAGATTCAGTATTAGATAACTTCTCATCAAGTTTAGTGAAGATGACTGGATGGATTTAAACTTTGATGCAAAGGAACACTCAATTAACGAATGGATTACCAATAAGCGTTCTCAAAGGGAAAAGAAAGGCCAAGTAAAGAAGGGAGATTAATGGAGATCTTGATGGAATTTCTCAACTTTTAGCCGAACATAATACCAATGGAGCTAAAAATTTATCTAGGATCAACGATTTGGAACATACCAGGGTCAATCTATTGGATAACACAATACTTAAGACAGATTCTTTACTGGTCACAGGAAGCAGTCCCCTTGAAATACCCTTTGTTTGTCTTCCCTAGTTTGTTTTCCTAAGCCCTAAATCTGATGTTGTGCTTTCTTATATGGCAGTTGGACAGCGCGCATGGGAGGCTTGTAATAAGTGGTCATGATCTTGGATGTGGAATCCTTCATTTGCCAATGGACAATCATCATGTTTCTCCCTCAGCTAGCATTATGAAGTATCAGGTTCCTAGCAAACAGGGGTTCACTTAAGTCCTTTAGGGGGGAATGTATTGGGTTGGTAAACCCTTTAATCATGGGAAGGTTAAGGAGGTTGATGGTAGGGTATATCCTGATATAATTCAATTTCAAGAAACAGTTAGAAAATCATCGATTATAATGCATTTTGGATAACCATTTCAAAGGTCGGGATGCATTCCTTCTTCTGGTTCTTCAGGTGGTCGTTTGGGTCTCTCAGGTGGCCACCAAAGTAGATGTTCCAACGGTTTTTTTAATTGTTTATCCTTTCTTTTTTTTAGCCTTGTCAGACTTCAAATTCCAGTGATGAATGTTCATTATGATTGTAATACACTGCCATCAATTTATGGTGCAGATATATAATATACACAGCAGAAAGGAAGGCGCATAGACTAAAACACAGAGGAACATATATCCAATCTAGAAACGGAAAACATTAACGCAACTACGTAAGATATGCAAAGAGACGACTTACAAGAGGTTTCCATCGCTAAGGCATCTCCTGGAAGTTCAAATGATAAAAGGCACAATCAGAACGACTAAAATTTTTAAAAATACATTTAAAGTCGGGAAAAAAAAATCAAAGTGCCCCAAATAATTTCTACCGGCACGAATCAAAATGAAACGCCTATAGCACCAAGCCACCAGCCATAATTTACAATCACCTCAACCCGATAATGTGAAATGAATAGGAAGAGTTAAACAAATGAACAAAAGCAGAACCGAGATCTTTCACCCACTTCACAGCATCCACCAACCAAAACAAAACATTTTCAACTAAGCCCCAAAATCTTGGAATCTAACATTTTGCCTTTCAGAATTTTCCGGCGGTTTATGATGCAACGAAACAAATCCAGAAATCAACTCTCAAAAGCAAAAGCAAAAGCAAATAAGCGAAGGAAAAAAAGAAGACTTACAAGTAGCCTTCTTCCTTGAGGGTTCTAACGAAGGCACTTAATCCCTTTTCTCTGATCGAGTTCACGACGCTCTTCACTACCGACGCCATTTCTCGTCCTCCCCTCCCTGTTCTCACTAGTCGCTTCCCAAGCTTTTCGTTGGGCTCCTTTTGCGATTTGTTATTTTTCTTTTGGCGTTAATTTTCTGGTTTCTTTTGCCGTGAACTTATGCCTTCCAAAATTAATTATGAATGTTTTTGGCCAAAAAATTAATTATGAAATTAAAAAATTAATAAAGTCCTCTATTTAATATAAAAACTAATTTAGTTTTTAATATGATCCTAAATATAAAAATCTAATTCATTTTATGCTCAATATTTATTTTTTTAAATAATTCTTATAGTATCTGTGTGTGTTAAAGAGTTACTATTAATTTATAATTTGAACATATATGATCTTAATAAAAATGTTTTAAAAATACAATAACTAATTTACTATAAATAACTAACTTAACTGATATATTCTTAAATACCGGAGGTAGTAATAACTTATGAGATTTTATTTAGAATTTATAATTAATTGATTGATTTAGGACGTACAATGCTATTTGCTTTTTTTTTTTTTTTGACAACCACTACGATAAAAGTATTTGATAATTGAAATTATTTATTATTTGGTCTTAGGTTTATAATTGATTTTGACATACAATATTTTTTTGAAAAAAGCATGATTTTGACTTTACTTTTTTCAAGGCTAAATAGTTTCCTAAAAAAAATTCTAAACACACATGTTTCAATTAAATTAATTATAAGACCCTGAATAAATACTTATATTCTAATTAAAATTAATTATGGGATCATTAGTTATATTTTTATTAGTAGTTCTCACATGTTTTGGGTGCATCATAGCATTGAGTAAAACAAAATTTTAATCTGTTTAACTTAGTCAATTAACTTTCATATTAAGCTATAGAGATAGTAAAAAGTTATAATTAACCAATCACATGCAAATGATATACAAACACACAAACTTTTTTTTTTTTTAAAATAACATACAAACACACAAATTTTAATTATACAACAAAGTCAAAAAGTTACACCAATCCAACCCAAAGCACCATCTAAGCTTAAGCACAACTCCAAAATATAAGAATATGGATATAATTATATTGGATTAAATTGCATTCACATCCTAATATATTTTTTCAGGTATACTAAGTTAATTTCTAGTGTAAATTTTTTATGCATCCAACATTCCAAAATATTTTGAGAAAATCATAAATAAAGACTTCTGAATTACCAAAATTACGCAAAGGTTATCTGAATAAGCAAAATTACCATGAGGGACCCAGTCTTATATTGTAAATATGAAATTTTGATGAAATGTCTGAAATACACCACGACCAAATGACAAGTTGACTATAAGAAATAACAAGTTCACTTTAATGAATGATAACTTCAGTAGATCAAATCACAACTTGGCTGAGGGGTATTTCAGACATTTTGTCAAGATTTTATATTTACAATACGGGACTAAGTCCTTCATGGTAATTTTGCTTGTTCAAGTGACCTCTATATAATTTTGATGATTCAGGAGTCTTTATTTGTCATTTTTCCAAATATTTTTTCAATAATAAATAATATTGTAAGTTTAGAATGTTATTGCCGTTCAGAAAAATACTTTACGAGTAAAATTGCATAAAAACTTATTTTAGGGTACTAGATAATGCTACTTGAAAAATTCTTCATGTTGTTGACTTGGGATATTTTTCTTGACCTTCTGACTTTGGATATTGAGTGCTACCTAAAATATACTTTTCCAATCCTTAATATAAGACCTATTTAACTAATTTGATTAGATTAAGGAAATTAGGTAAGTTAGTTAATTATAAGAAATGTGACACATTTTTCCTAAAATACCATAATCATCTTTCTTAATACCCCCTCTTTTTCTTATACTTGATTATGGTTGAGGGAGTATCCATAGGGATAATTTAGAGAAAGATAAATATGAGAAATGAGTCTTATATTTAGGACCAAAATCAACTCAATAATTAGATTTTATATTAAGAACCGGAGGAGTATTTCATATCTTATCTAATTATGAAGTCTCAAAAAATAAACATAATTATTGAAAAGTTTCACTAATAATAGAGCAGTGGCAATAGTTTTAGTATAGAAGATGACAATTGCTTACTTATTATTAAAATTTACTGGTAATTAACTCTCTCCGCTGTTAAAAAGGCAAAGGCTTTGGTTGCTTTCACATGAGAAAACTTTATGCTTACGCGTGTTTCGAACAATATCTTTTGCAGGTGGCAGGCTTTGTGGACATGGTAATTATGTCATTTGGAGTCATATTCTTGTGATTCTTTCCATAGCCTCTTTGTCCTACTTAACGGCCATCCCAATGGGAAATTGCGTCAATCCAAACAGAGTCACATGGAAAAACGTAATACTGTAAATCAAACTGGAGCTCCGTTTCTCGTTCTCCATCCTTATCGTCAGCAAAATGGTTGACCCAGAAGCCAGCATCGTGCTGCTGGTTAAGGAGATGGACGTTAAGGTAAATCCTATTGTGAGTTTTCTGGGTAGAAACCTGTAGAACTCTCGCATCTGAAACGACGATGTAAGGACGGAAAAGAACATCATCACTGAGACTGGGGAAACTTGCCAACCCAGCAACGTCGTCCATGATGGTGAAGAACAGGAAGAGATCAGAGGAGAGTTGATGAGGTTTGGCAGGCCGTGGTCATCGGGTCCACCCGGAACCATGTAGGCTGCAGCGAAGACCGCGGTGGCGACCAGGACTGACACCGCAGACCATGACTGAGCCGTTCTCCTTCAGCATTATTTCTGGGTGCTCTAAATCAAAAGGCTCCTTTGCTGCCAAGGAGCGTTTGGAATAGAGTGATTTTATAGAGTTGCATGTGAAAATAATTTTATTTGGACCTATGCGAAAACATTTTTTAAAAAGAGAATTATAATGAGATTCTAAAAAATAAAAAAATTATAAAACAAGTTTCAGATGTTATCATTATTCATTTTAGAACATATTATTATAAACTATTTAAGTTATTATTAGGACTTTTTAATAATTTTCTTTTAAAGATTTGATTGTAATTCTCTTTTTAGGTTTCCAAAAACAGCTCATACGCTACGGCGGTTGCAACACAACTGGCAAGGGCAAGGAACTATTTTTCCCAGACTGCATCCTCTCCCAGATCGCTTATTAAACCGGGTAAACTGAGGACCTTTTAATGGAATCTGAATGAGCTGTGTGTCAACTACTAGCAATGAATTCTGAAATTGAGGAGCCACCTTACCGTCATAATATTTCTTTCAATATAGGAAGTAAAGGGAAGAGGATAAAAGGACAAACTTTAGGGTGAAACTACTCGTACTCATTATATTATATTCTTTAATCACATTTGTTATGTTACTATGTTTAGGCGTTAAAATGCTGTTGGGAATGGGAACCTCTCATTCTTTCTTCTTATCCTCTTCTCTTTCTAATCACTAGATTAATATTTTAATGGTTGACAGTTAAATTTTTTTAAAATTATTATTAAAATATTAAATTAAAAAAATAAATAAATAATAAATTATGAACTCTATTAAAATTAATTTGTAAATACACTAAACATTTTAAAAAAAATTTATAAATATTTTTAAAATATCAACTATTAAAATATAGGCCAAAATACACGTAAGTCCTCTCAACTTTAGGTGAATTGCATAAAACCCCCTCAACTTCAAATGTTCCAATCCCACACCCTCAACTTTCATATTGTGACTATAAGCCCCCTACTGTTGAAATGGCTGTTAAATCCAATAGAGTGAATGCCATGTCAGCTTATTAAAAATTATGTAGCAAATGAGATGTAATTTTTATTATCTTATTTATTTATTTTAGGTTAGAGCCAACAATTGTAGTAAAGGGTATTTTCGCCATTCAACATGATATTAATCCCTAGCACAACTCTCCCAAATTCAGTAGTCGTCCTGCTCTAACAGCCTCCCGCTACCTGCGAGTCTTCTATACCATATCCACTCTATCAATGATGCTTACTTCATCTTCTAACCATAATCTTTGTTCAAATTTATCCTCATGCATCCCATTCTATTATCTTCTTAATTGAATCTTGGTAATGGTGTTCTTTTTTTTTTTTTTAAATTGATACAAGGGACAAGAAAACAGCACTACTATGTTTTCAGAAGCTCTCTGATAAACTCCTGGACTGACTCCAAGCCAATGTTTTGGAGTCCAACTCCATTGTTGAGAGCATTATAGTCATTGCGTCTGCCATTTGATTTTCCTGCTTAGTATCGGTATTCTACCATTGATTTTCTAGCTTAAACCGCATTGTTCCAGGATAGATCCCTCATCATCTACATAATCCCGATATTTTCGCACAAATGCATCATCTTCATGATGATTGTGGAAATATGAATATTTTCCTATCAACTCCCTACAAAACAATGTTAACTGGAAAACCCAACATCATATTTTCTACGGCACTTTTGCAAAGAATCATCTTTAGGCTGAACTCTTTCAACAAAAGCATTGGTAATTTCTATCTTTCACTTCCACGCAAGGCGCCCTCTCGCATATGTTGAAATAAAGGTTCTAAATTTAAATGAATAATGTGATGAAGATAGGAAAAATAATGGTGACTTTTTGGAATGAGAAAGAAGATCAGAAAATTTGAGGAAACGATGCCGACAAGGAGGCGGACTTGCAAGACGAAAAGTGAAGATAATGCAATCATTAACCAAACAAGTTCAAAATCGGGGGGAAAAATTCTAGAAGGAAAAAGGTAATGAAGATGATTTTTGAAACAATGAAGATGATTAGAGAATGGATCAAAGGTTGGGAAGGGAGAGGACTTACAAGTTGCAGAATTAGGAGAGGCTGAGAAAGGGAGACAATGATGAATCCTAAACACTAGGAATTATTATAGGTTAAATCACCGAAATGCCCTCTATTATAATTATGAGTTTTAACTCAAAATAAATAAACAAAATAATAAAAATTACATGTCATTTGCCACATAATTTTTAATAAGCTGACATGTCATTCACTCCGTTAGATTTAACGGCCATTTTAACGACAGGGGGCTTATGGTCACAATCTGAAAGTTGAGGGTGTAGAATTTAAACTTTTAAAGTTGAGGGGGTTTTATACTACTTACCCAAAGTTGAGGGTAGTTATGTGTATTTTGGCCTAAAATATATTAATCCAGTGGTTGAAAAGAAAGAGGAGCAAAGAGGATGAGAAGAGAAAAGAAAAGGTTCTGAAACGATTGAAATGCATATATATACTTACAAATTTACTTATAAGCACTTGCAAAATTTTTAGTAGATCTTATAATGTACATTATGATTTGAATTATCATATGGAGAGCTTGTTATTTTATTACTACCTTAGATCTTAAGGTTTTGTTTGGTTCAACAGAAGGAAGGGGAGAGGAGGTTAATTAAAGGAAGGAGAGAGAAGGGGAATCAAGGTTATGGGTTTTCTTTGGTTGGAGGGAAGAGGAAGGGATGTGAGATTTCTTGTTTGGTTCATAAAAAGAAAGGAGGAGAGGTAATTATAAATTGACAAACATGCCCTTATATTTAGACTGCTATATTATTTTATTACAATATTTATATCAAAATTATTATTTTTTAATTTATCAATTTCAAAAAAAACCAATTACTTCACTTACATGTGATAAAAAAATTATGATAAAACTAAAAAAAATTAGGAAATATGATAAACAGTTTAACATTCCATCTCATTAATTTTATAATTATATGTATTAATATATATGATATGTATATATTATATAATTAAAACACACATGTTATGATATGTATATATTAATATATATGCATGTTTGCAGCCTATCTGAGATTATAATACACACACGCTATGATATATAATTATAATACACACATATTATGATATGTATATCTTAATATATATGATATGTATATATTATATAATTATAATATTATATTATCATTATCAAATATTATTAGTGGCTGAAAAGAGAAAGAAGTTAAAAAAATATTTCTAATAAAAAGGACAAACTTGAAATATTGAAAAGTTAATATGGGTAGTTTAATCAATATTAGACATAATATTTCTCTCCCCTCCAAAAAAACTCCAAATTTGGATTAGAGCATAAAGAGGGGAGGGAAGCACTAAAAGACAAATTTTTTTTCCTTCCCTCCCCTCAATTTTTCCCAACCAAACACACTTATTTTATCCCCTCCCTTCTCCTCCCCTCAACAACCCTCCAACCAAACAAAGCCTGAATATGAGGACTGATTTTGGATTTGATCATAAATATAATATCTTAATTCGCTTTATCTTTTAAATTTATCATATTTTTTTCAAAATATCTTTGTCTCTAGATAGGGTTTTTAGCAAAGTATAATATATATGGTTAGATAGGGTAATTTAAGAAATATTTATTATAAATAACTAATTTAATTAATTTTTTTAGGGTTCTTTTGGTATAAAGGAAAGGGGAGGAAAAATTTTAATGAGCTAATTTAAAAAAATTCAAGAAATGGGGTTAAAATTTTTTGATTTATTCTAATTACTCTTTTATCTTAGAATTTCTTTTTATCAAAATTTTATTTAATTTTTTAAAACAAACTCATTAAAATTTTGCCTCCCCTTTCTTTCTTTCCATCTCCCTTATACAAAAGAGACCGTTAATCTTTATAAATTCATTATTTAACTCTTATATTAAGAATCAATAGTAATATTATTCACTGAAATATGTATGCCTACTTATAAGGGAAAAAGACAAAAAAATGACATATTAACTTCATAATGTCCAAAACATCTGTTCAATTTAAAAAATTCCATTTTGGTCTCAAGAGACCAAATTGAGATTATCATGATAAACGAAAAAACCAAATTGCCCTTCATTTTATTTATTGTTTTAAAATACCAAAGCCCCCACTGGTTGGCCGGTCACCAGAGCTCTGGTAGTGGCAGTCACTGGAGCTTCGGCGACCGGCCGACAATTAGTCATCGGAGCTCTGTCGGTCGAAACCAATTTTTTTGAAAATTTTTACAACTTCAGTATAACAGTGAACAACTTTTGTAACACTATTAATAACTTCAGTATAGCAGATAAAACCATGTTTTTTAGGAAATTCAATAAGCTCCGGTGACCGGAAACAATTTTGAAAATATTTACAACTTCAGTATGACAGTTAATAACTTTTGTAAAGCTATTAACAATTTTAGTATATTAGTTAACAACAGGTTTTTCGAGAAATTCAACAATTGGTCACCGGAGCTCCGGGGGCTGAAAACAATTTTTTTTGACAATTTTTATAACTTCAGTATAACGGTTAACAATTTTTGTAACGCTATTAATGACTTCAGTATAGCGGTTAACAACAGGTTTTTGAGTTTGTTAACAGCATTACTGAAGTTGTAAAAATATTACTTTTTAAATTTGTCAAAAAACCTGTTGTTAACTGCTATATCAAAGTTGTTAACCGTTATACTGAAATTGTAAAAATCTTAAAAAAAAAAGTAGTTGTTAAAGTTATAAAAATGCCATTTTTTTTTAATTTTTAAGAAAACCTATTGTTAAATGCTGTACTGAAGTTATTAACAGAGTTACAGAACTTGTTAACGATATTACTGAAGTTGTAAAAATACTAGTTTTTGAATTTTTTGGAAAACTTATTGTTAACTGCTATAATGAAATTGTTAATAACATTACAAAAGTTGTTAACTGTTATACTGAAATCGTAAAAATTAAAAAAAAAAGTAGTTGCTAAAGTTGTAAAAATACTATTTTTTTGAATTTTTAAGAAAACATGTTGTTAAATGCTATATCGAAGTTGTTAATAGAGTTACGGAACTTGTTAACGGCATTATTGAAGTTGTAAAAATACTACTTTTTGAATTTTTCGAAAAATCTGTTGTCAATAACATTACAAAAGTTGTTAACCATTATACTGAAATTTTAAAAATCTTTAAAAAAAATTGTTTCTGACCGACAGAGCTCTTGTGACCAATTGTTGGCTAGTTGTCGGAGCTTTGGCGACTGGCCGGCCAATAAGGGCTTTGGTATTTTAAAAACAATAAATAAAATGAAGAACAATTTGGTCTTTTCATTTAACATCATAATTTCAATTTGGTCTCTTGAGACCAAAATGGGATTTCTTAAATTGAACAGATGTTTTGGATATTATGAAGTTAATATGTCATTTTTTTACTTATAAATTGTAATTTGCATTTTTATTTTATTTAATTGATATAATATTAAAACTGGTATCAGGTGCAATCTAAACCCCGATCAAAGCCCCAAACAGAAGCCTACTGAAAAACAGCGGATGACGTGGTAGAATCTCATTGGATAAACATACATCATCGTTCTCTCTGAGTTCATTGGAAATAAAAATCCAAGAGAGACCGAAAGCGAGCTGCTGAAGGTGCTGAAACTGATCGCCGACGTTTGTTTGACCTTTTCAAGAATTGATTGGTGTGTATTATTTCGCAGGAAAGATTTAGTTTTCTCCTCTTTCAATTGATTCATCCATTTTTGTAGCTGTATTGATGTTGGACGGTGATCTGACTCTTAGTTTAGGGTTCATCTTCTTGGGATGTATTGGCAGAAAACTGGTTGTGGGATTTGAGAGTTTTTATCCATTTGGGCCTTTCATGCTGATCTAGTATCTGTTTTTTTCCTCTTAAATGTTTAAATTGTTCGTTCTGTTTCATTTTTTGTTTGAATTGTTTTTCGGGGATTTCTTAAGCTGAATATTAAATGCTTTGTTCAATCAATTATACCGTTCTTGTGTTATCATCATCATTCTTTTTAAATTTAATGGGTTATTTTACTTATCAGCTTCCGGATTTTTTGGTTGCTCGAGTACTAATGACATTGGTGTAGTTGAGGAAGAAGAGAGGATCGATTTGATTTATTTCGTATTTTAATGCGTTCTTTTTTGGGAGTTAATGGTTGTTGACAACGCAACATCCTTGCCCTTTAAATATAAGTGTGCCTGAAGGATAACCGTTTTATGTTGAGTTAGGACTTCTTCTGTATATTGATTTCCAGATGTTGATTAAATGGCTGCTTTTTCAGGGTGTAGAGCAAAATGATGAGGCTACAGACATATGCGGGGCTTAGTTTCGTTGCAACTCTAGCTGTTACATATCATGCATTCAACAGCAGAGGTCAATTTTATCCAGCAATGGTTTTTCTGTCTACTTCCAAGATCAGCTTGGTACTTCTTCTCAACATGGGTCTGGTCATTATGTGTCTTTTATGGCAATTAACGAAGAGGGTCTTCCTTGGCACACTGCGAGAGGCAGAGGTTGAGAGGCTTAATGAGCAATCATGGAGGGAGGTTATGGAAATTCTCTTTGCCATCACCATTTTTAGGCAGGATTTCTCTGTTACATTCCTTGCTATGGTCACGGCACTGTTGTTGATCAAAGCTTTACATTGGTTGGCTCAGAAAAGAGTTGAATATATTGAGACCACTCCTACAGTGCCCTTGTTGTCTCACATTCGAATTGTGTCTTTTATGGGTTTTCTCCTTCTTCTGGATGGACTCTTTTTATATAGTTCCATGAAGCATTTGATACAATCATGGCAGGCTTCAGTTTCCCTGTTTTTTGCTTTCGAGTAAGCCATCTTCTCTATAATCGTCCTAAACTCGTTGTCAGTTGCCATATGGCTAATCTGAATTGAAAAATGATTCACTTTCTATCACTTTTAAAGTTTTCTGTGTCTACATTGGTTGTGTCAAGATTAGAATGATGCATGATGGTTAAAAACTATACAATCTTTAGCTGTTCATAAGCCCAGCTAGGCCTTTTAAATATATAGAAATCCAGAATATTGTTGAATTCTTAACTTTCTTGTTTGATCAGAAGCCATTTTATTGTAAGCAACCAATCATTAGGTTTAATTAACTTTAGTCATAGGATGTATTAATATGAATCACTTTACCAACTAGGAATCTATTTGTGCTAACATTTGATTTAACATTTCAGTTTATTCAGTTTGGGAAGTGCTTTGGAATCTTTGAATAATTTATCCTGGGGATTTATCTTTGACACTATCTATTTCCATCTCAGGTACATGATACTGGCAACAACAACAGTGTCAATTTTTGTGAAATATCTTTTCTATGTTAGCGACATGCTTATGGAAGGACAATGGGAAAAGAAACCAGTCTTTACATTCTACTTGGAACTCATTAGGGATTTGCTTCACTTGTCTATGTACATGTGTTTCTTCCTTGTAATTTTCATGTAAGTGATCATTCAGCTCTTATTTTGCATATGCATGGTAGCCCTCGTGAATTAAACTGGCATCTGCAGTAAAGAAGTCATATGCTCCCCTCCCCTCCCTCCCTTCCTCCCTTCCTCCCACGTGTGCACAGACACACACTTATCAAAAGTAACTCTTATCCATTGGATTGCACATAGAATCAAATTTTCTTTCATAATTGATAATGATACTTAATGGATTAGTTTCTTTGACATGAACATTTGAAACTCATTGTGATAGAAATCTTATACCTGTACTTACATTTGCATGGCCTTGTTGCCTGATTGGGCATTATTAAGGTGAAATTTACATTTTTAATTCTTGGGAAGAATAAGAATCTTCCTAAAGTGTCTACTCGGAGGACCTTGCCAGCTTAAAATTTTTAACCTTGAAATTGATTGTTAACATTTTGGTTCAAAAATTTGAATGTGGGTTCAAGAATTGGAATTTGCAGGTAAATCATACCTGGAATTAGACAAACAAGCTGCTGGAATTTTTGTGCAGCACAAGCCCTCTTTAAATTATTATTTGGAAATTAATGGGTGAGAGAGACATATTTTGTCATTTTTTTAATTAGGCTAGTCCTTTAAAATTTCGGATTAGGCAGCTTCAGTTCCAGATTGGGTTGCAATTGCACTGAGGATTTTCTTTAATAATAACTTCCTCATTGGTGCCCCTTTATTTTCTAGTAACTTGTTTATGTCATCTCCTGTTCAGATGGTTGAACATTGGCCGTGGAACCGTCTGTCTAATTTACTTAACTAATTATAATATTAATTAAACATATGCTCGCTGTGTTTGTCATGGAACTTCACTGTTATCTTATTGCTTTATCATTTGTTCAGAGATATTAAATTCAATAAGTTGATGGTCACCCGTCACCTTCTACCGTTTTTTTTTTTTAATTACTTCTACTGTTTTCTTTTATTCAGTAGGGAATGTTGTTCTAAAATAGTTTGTCCAGCTTTTGGTTTACTTGTTTGCCATGTTTTGATTTTGATTTTACTGCATGTTTAGTCTTCACATGGCTATTTCTTCACTTACTAACCTCAAGTTGGTTTTGATAGAAATTATGGTGTGCCTTTGCACTTAATACGGGAGCTGTATGAGACATTTAGGAACTTCAGAGTTCGTGTCGCTGACTACATACGGTACCGTAAGATTACATCAAATATGAATGATCGGTTTCCTGATGCAACCCCCGAAGAGCTTAATGCGTAAGTTGTTAACTCAACATGTTACTTGTTAGTTTTTAAGTTAAGCTTATATAATAGTATTAATTTTTAAAATGGCTATGCAGAAGCGATGCTACATGTATTATCTGTCGTGAAGAGATGACTACAGCCAAGAAACTTATATGTGGACATCTTTTTCATGTGCATTGCCTCCGATCATGGTTGGAGCGACAACATACTTGCCCTACCTGCAGAGCCTTGGTTGTACCACCTGAAAATGGGGCAACTACTGCTGGAGGGCAGCATGGAGCACAGTCAGATCGACAGGGTAACCCTATGAGAAATACTATATGCACAGTTTGTTAGCATATTAATGATTGCAGTATACCAAAATTCAAATGATACTATTTCTGATGAAATAATGTCTTTAGCAACTGAAATGGAAAATGGGAAAAGTGAATGTCATATAGCTTGATATGAACAGACTAGTCCTCTTGGGATATGCCCCTTCCATGCAACAACCATACATTATCCTTTTTGAGGCATTTTAGTTTTGAATTGTTTTTACCATACAAACTCTTTTTTAGAGAGTTAGGACATTTCTATCCCATTTTCTTTTATTTCTTGGAGAGTCATAAGATGGTGTATTGTGTATAATGAAAACCGAAATAATTTATTCAACTCTTAATGAAACCATGTTATCTTTTTTCTTGGGATTGTCACGTTCTCTTACTTTTTTGTCTAATATGGTCTCGTTTTGAGTTTAACACAACCTGTTTAAATATTTATAAAATAATATGAATAAGGTGAAGATTGCAGCTTTAGATAGTGCTGACATGATGTAGGGTGGATTATTGTAACATGGAACAGGAGCAGGAGCAGGAACAGGAACAAGTACAGGAAGCTCAGCCCAAGCTGAAGGTGGCAGTGGGGCAGCTACTGATAATTTGAGTCGTCATCAAGCTAGACTCCAAGCTGCAGCTGCTGCTGCTTCAATGTACGAGAAGTCTTATGTATACCCCTCGGCAACTTCTTTAGTATGGTATGGCAATATCTCTTTCCTTTCACCAATTTAATTTTTTTCTTGTCCCTTTAACCAATTTAAATATCATTGATTTGCCCGCCACCTTTCTTAACACACATACTCACAGAGACGTGCTCCACACACACTTAAACAGACTGATCCATGAATGAAGGATTTAACCGAAAACATATTGTGTGCCAGGGTGGTTGTTATTTTAAAATTTTAGCAGTGGGAAAATAATATTTTATACATACATGTTATATTCTATTAATCTGTTCTAGTGTAAAGGACTAATAAACTGAGGCAAGAATCTTGTTTGTAAAAGATGGTCCAGGGGCTATTCGTTGAATCAAGACAAAGGTCTATTTTTTTCTATTTTTCCCCTTTTTCCAGATCGTAGTCTTACACATGGAATCTGATTCACACGTGTTATTCCTAAAGTTTAAGACATTCTAGTAATTTTGAAATGCAGTTCGAACATTGTTTACCTAATCTTGCTACAATGACAGGCATTTTGGCAATATCTTGAATTTTGAAATCCTTTACCCTTGCTTCAGCTCCAAAAGCATGAATAGAAGCTAGTTAATTTTGTATTATTTTGGTATGGAAAATTTCTTTGGTTTTGAAGGTTAAAAGCATCAGCTATACAATTTGTAGTATTCTATTATCTCAAAACTCAAACTATCTTTAAATGCTGTATTTCCATTCAAATCTGGTCAATAAAACGCGAATCAATTTGATTAATGAGGTAACTATCAATTTCAAGTTCCAATTCTTGTGTTTAAGGTGCACTGTAAAACTGATAACATCAATTGCTTACAGCCTATTAAAATAGTCAATTAACTGGGTTTGTTCTCCTTTGCAGCGCCCCTGGATACACTGTTTATCCTCCTGTTCAAAGACCGGCTGCTGAATCTACTAATACTGAATTTAATGTAGAACATGAACAAACACAACGGCAGTTTCTCATCCCTGGTGGACCAATGAATGTTTCCTTTCATCCAATGGGACCGTTTCTTTTTCCCCCTTCTCTAACGCATGTAGCAAATGAGAATTATGGGGAGGGATCTGGATCTGATCCAAATACGCCAAAGTCTCTGCTGGAAGCTCAAAGACGCCAGATTGAGGTATGATTGCGCTGAACTTCTTTAATGTTAACTTGTTTGTCACTGCCCTGCCAACTAATAGCTGTGACATGTCATCTTAGTGAGCTTTTGCAAAGTGGTCAAGTTTGGTGATTATGGTTGCCATCAAATGAGTGGTTACACTGTGGCTTTTCCTATCCCCATGCCTCTAGTCATTGACATTGCTGACATTATAACTACTTTCTCACAATCAGTTTTCTGTAAGAATGTGCCATATCACATGCACATATAAAATTAGTGTATAGCATTCCAGTGTATCAGACTTTGGAACTCTAAACAATGAAACACGATTCGTGATGGCATGTTGGTAAATGTCCACATTAATTTATTCTGGATTTGTGAAAATTGAAGAGATTTCGGAAACTGATGGGTCCCGTATGCATGATATGTACGTACGTGCCTATGTTCTTTGAAAGGGTCTGTTTATTTTATTTTATTTTTATTTTTTTAAAGTTTCATTTTAGATTTGTTGAATCATTTAATGCATTTTTTTCCATTTTTATTTCTAATTAATTATATGTCTCATCTTTTTTCCGCTTATTTTCTTTCATCTCTTTCTTCACTGATCCCCCCCCCCCACCCTCTCCTAAGGGTGTTTTAGGAAAATAAGTTACATTTTTTAACAGATATATTGTATTTAACCAATTTTAACCTACTTTTCATATTGCTTAAGTTAATTATTTGATGTTTATATTTTGAGCTAGAAGTATTGAAGTAATACCTAGAGTGCTTGGTCTGGGTATTTAATTTGTTTGCATCACATAATCCGAGAATGAAGATAGAAATCTAACTCGTACAATTAATTTTTTTGGGGTGAAATTAAAATAGATTCTGCAAAATCAGCTCCAGATTCTGCGGAAGGCATGTGATGAGGAAAATGTGAATGGGGGCAAGACGACATCAAGTGGCAAAGACAAGCAGGTTGCTTCCTCTTCATCTGTGTCTGATATTCAAGGCAGCAGTTTATAAACTGCTTGCTTATTTTTCTGGCTGTATAATGAGGAGACTTCCAAATGTAGATATAGGCAAAGTAGAGTACAGAAATCACAGCATCGTAGGTCGCATCATCAATTTGAGATTGTTCAAGGCTTGTTCTTTGTTATATTAATCTTATTAATGCCTAGTGCCTCTTAAAATTGATTTGTGTCTGGCAGGCTTTTGTTATCTTGCGTAATAATTTTTATGGTAAATATCTAGTATTAAATATTACTGAATGTCATCGAGTTCATCATGGGAATTTTTTTTGGTTGGCATTTTCATGGTAATTTATTGCTAAGATGTGGCCATAAAATTAGATGGGGTACTTTTTGACTTTGTTTTCTTCAGGCGGCTCGTAGGTCAATGAACATAAGTTTTTTTTAGGGGATGTTTGACAAATCCCATTAGCACTTTTTAAAAGTGTTTTCACACAAATCAAGATGAATTTTATTTTATATTTACTTCGTACTGTAAAATCACTTTTAAAATTATTAATATGATTTATTTTAATATTCTCTGAACATGAATTTAAGTGAATTTCATTAAATTATAAAAGAGAGAAAAGTATAAATAATATGGAAAATATAATAGGTATTTTTATTTTCTAATTGTTTTACTCGATTTCATCAAACTTATTTAAGTGTCAAAAACAAAAAAAAAAGGAGAGAAAACAACGAGTTTTCATAAACCAACACAATAATTCATTTCACTTTATTTTGTTATTATCTGTACACAAATTATAGCTGATCTTCTGTCTTTCAACATGAAATCAGTTTTTTAGTTCTAAATTATAATTAAATTAATGTATTGGAAAGTATTATTTCACATTTCACAATTCATATTCTAAAAGAAAATTTTATTTTATTTTTAAAAAGATCTATGATCAGAAGAATTATAATCAAGTCCCATAAAAGGAAAAAAATTACAAAACAAATCCAAGATGTTTTTATTTTTCACTGTAAGACTTGTCATTATAGGCCGTTCAAGTTGTTATTAGGATTTTTTAGTAATTATTTCTTTTCTGTGTAATTCTCCTAAGATCTAATCATATTTTGGAAAAAAAAAAAGAAGCAAATTAAAGGAACCTCAATGGAACTAAGTGGTCTTCGACAGCCTTTGTCTTGTTCATTTGCTTATGCATCAGAACAAAAAATTAAAGATATGGTAAGTATGATTTTGAGGATAAAAAGTGGAGGTAGACTCAGACTTTTCAATATTTTGTTCCCGCGATTTTGGACACATAAACTTGATTGATTGGCCAAGCTCACTACTTCTAAAGTTTAAATTATTTAAAGGAAGATGCACAAATAGTTCAATAATATGCTTTTCAATTTTGTTTTTTGAATTGAAGAAAATCATCTCAAATTACAAGTGGAATTGAACTCACGACTTCTTACTTAAAAATGAGCATCAACGATACTAGGCTACATAGCCTTTAGCAATGTAATTTCCAATTTAAAACCTTCCCAAATTGCATATAAGCTTTCTACAGATAATCAATTAGTTTCTAATTACATTTATTAATTTATGTTTTGAGGAATATGAAATGCTTTGGAAAACTAAGAACTTTTAGAGTTTAGACTGCTATTTTGTATTGATACATAAAGACGCTTTATTTTGACTGATGGAGTTCAAATGATTTTGGTGATCGATAAAGTTCATTCTCTCATCATATGAGTTTAGCATGAAAATCACGTTATTGTATAAAGTGATCTTTTAAATACTTGGTATTAGCAGCATAGTGTGTGTGTGTATGTGAGGAGGGTGGTGGGGTTAAATAATTGTGATGCAGTTAAGATAAATTCTTCTTAGTTTCTTTTTCAAAGTATTGGATTCTGTTTTGAAAGTAAATTGTTTTTTGGGGTGAAATGTTTTGAAAGTAATTAATGTTCAAAATAAGTGACCCCCAAATGATGGAGACCCTTTTTCTTTTAGATATTGGTATCTTTATATGGGAAGTAATCTTATTAGAAGCATTGTCAATCACTAAATATGAGTACTTCTTTCAAAAAAGATTTAAACATTTGTCCGTCATGTTATGAGTGACTAGTCCTTTTTACTAGAATCAATACCCATTGGTGATGGAGACCCTTATTTTGAATAAACACTCTGATAAAATTGAACAAAGAGTAGTATCGTTCTCCATCTCCTTCTCCTCTCCCGCACACCCACATTGTGATTAGAGGAAATTAAAAGAGAATATATGGATTTAGAAATTTTTATAATATTTCTTTTAAGATTGATATGTGTGGTAGGGGTTTTATCTTTAATCAAATGGTTGAGGTTTTGATTATTAGTACTTGTATATGGAAAAAATTTAGCTTAAAAAACAAAAGATCTACACTCTATATTCTAAAAAGATCAGCACCGTTTCCCATATATCCGTGGAGAATGCTCTTTCTCTCGCAAAATAAAAAACAAAAGTCAATTCTATTGATTTAGCTAGGAATATCAACTCCAAAAAATAAAAATAAATTAAAAAAATTGGATAAATAAAGATATTCTTTGCGGAAAAGTCGATACGCATCCCCACCTCAATTACTTTTCCAAAGAAAAAAGCAAACTTTAAACTGACTTTAAATAATTATATATGTTTTTTGAAGCAACAAATAATTATATATATGTGGAACACACCAAACAGGAAATTCATGGAAGCCAGATAACCTGTCAATATGTGAGTTTGAGTGAAGAAAGAGATAATTATTTCAGAGCCCATCACGTAATTGATAGTGAATAGTTTTGACGATAAAAAAAATTAAAATTTGAGAGTTGTTGGTTTTCCTATTTTGATATTCATGTATTATCTTGTTGAATTATCATATCTATAAATACATATATATATATTAATATTCCAATTTATTGGATATTGGTTTGTCTCAACTATATTTCTCTCCATTGCATTTTTAATATTACAGTTTTAACTAAATTGCTCAAAGTAAATTTTAATATGATAAATTAAAGGAAGAATGACAAATAAAGACCTCAAAAATTATTAAATTCCAAATGAAGATTGATTACCACATTTGACAACACTTACTTTATAAATAACAATAATTTTTGTGAGAATATCTGATTTGGAATTTTATAGTTTCCATCGCTTTGTTTTTTTGTCAATTTCCCTGAACTAAAATTTTAAAAACTATCATATTCAGTTCAATAATACTGCAAAAATTTTAGGTTTTATCTGATGGTTAGCTGTGAAAACCATGCAGGTTGTAATGCTTGACTTTATAGTTTATTTTTTTAAAAACAATTGTTAAGTTCTTAACAAAACTGCAAGCCTTTAACTCTCTAAATATAATACCTCAATTTATTTTATTTTTTAAATTTATAATTAGGTAAGCCTTTCTTTGAATTATAAAACTACACCTAGTGAGACTTAAATCTGAGACTCAACAAAGGTCAAATTTTGAACAAACATAGGATATATAGATTTTATTATAAGAAAAACCTTGTACTATATAGTATATATAGTTATTCATAACTATATGGAAAAATTAATAATTTAGGAGAATTTATTATAAATTTAAAACTTAAAGAGATTATTTGTACCTAACATGAAATTCAGGAAAATTATGTACAAATCAGGTCAGAAAAGAAGAAAATTATGTATAGTTTTTCTTTAAATTAAAGAATTCGACCTTATCGGCATCGAATAATAATGTGATGGAGATTAATTAGAGAAGGAGTTGAGGGAGAGATAATTGCAAGGTACCAAAACCAACCAGCCTCTGGACCAATTGGTAACGAGTTAGGGTTTGTTTGGAATTCAAACAGACTTTTAAGCAAGTTCACATAAGTTGAGACAAAACTCTTCTCATATACTTACTGCGTATTCCGTAAATTACATTTGAAAAGCTACTTATAAGTTAATCCAAACAAGCACTTAATGGTTAGTGGGTCAGACCGGAATCAAACTGGTGAGGAATAAAAAAATAAAATTAATTTAAATTCTAATCATATCATCCAAAAGACTAAATATCAATTTAATACCTTGAATTTCTAACAAAATAATTCTCTTGACAAATTGACATCATAGCATCACACTATTAAAATCACTAAATATTCACTCTAGCAATATCAAAATATATTTATGGTAACAGAATATTTCTATCTATAATCTTTAAGTTGTTATAATTTTTTTAGCATTAAAACAACTTTTTTTTTTTTTACAAAACATAACTGGGTTAATTCACCAAATCGGTTAGCTTAACCGAGTTTCTCTCAGGTTGACTTGATTACGCCGAGTCACTTTTTGGTCCATCTCATTGCCGGTTTTTCTGCTAACCAGACTGACCAGGTGATTCATTGGCCGGTTTTTGATCCAAGCCAATCGGTCTGGTCCGCTTTTCAACAGTACGAATTGTGATAAAGTTCTTGGATGAATTCTTCTTTTTAAAAGTGTTGGAGTATTCTTTTTTTTTTTTTCTTCTGCTAGTATAGGAATATTCTATTTTAAAGTTAATTAATGGCCAAAACAATCAATGCACTATAGGGGATATTTAGTCGAAAGGAACAAACATAATGCGTGATGACATAGATTTTGACATCACATCAAATTTCAATCAAGTTCTTTGGTTAGTTACAATCACAAAGAGCAATCATATATGCAAGTGTTAAAGAAATTAAATATATACTAATTAGATAATAAAAGCAACGAGTTCACAAAATTTTATATACTACTTTTCCTCTGTCTCTTTCGAAAATACGACCCTATGATTTTATACAAGATCCAATTTAGCATGGATTTGAAAACACTACTTATAATAAGATATTAAGTAATTTTTTTATTAGATAAAATTTTTCTCACACATTAACTACCTCTGGTTTTAATTATAAAAGTTAGTTGACTAATTTAAGTAGATTAAGAAAATAAGTTAAGTTAGTTATTTGTAATATATAGATTTTATCTTTTTTAAAATATCCTTACTAATCAAGCGTATTAGCTAAAATTATCATCATTAGAAGGACCACCTTGAAAAAAATACATAAATATGAAAGTCAAAGTAGATTGAGGTCTTATATTTGGAATCAAAATAAAAGTTAAACAAGATCTTATATTAAAGGCCAGAAGTAGTATCTTGTATATCTTAAAATTAATTTAAATAAGCTTATGCAAATAAAGACTTGAGTGTGAGAGTGCCTAAAACTTAACTAAGTTGAGTAAACAAAACCATCAACAAGTTAACAAGTTATTAATTGATATGGTACGTAATTTTACTATGTAAAGAAGAGAATACGAATTCGAATATTAAAAGATGCACTTACTCAAAGGGCTTTAACTTTAACATACTCCTAGCCTGATAGAAATTATTCTTAAGCCTAAAGTAATTTGAGTATACTTTGAGTTAAAAAAAAAAAAAGGGGAGATCTACACCATCCAGTCTAGATTTGATTTGATGAGTTTTGTTGCTTTTCAAAGGAATATATAGAGCAAAACAACGTGTCTGACGGTAGCATTCCCACTAAAATGAAACCTTATATGGAGGATCGACTGCATAGAAAGCATGTTATTATTATACTTTACAGTAACTAAATATATATATTCATTATTATTAACTAAAACGTTATGTTTAATAATTTTGTTGAGAATTCTCTTTCGTTTGCCTTTATGTCCTTTTAGACTTAGGGAGTATTTGAATAGAAATCAAACTATAGTTTTAAAAATAATTTTACGGTATATGAAGTAAATATATAAAAAGAATTTTATGGAGTTTGTGTGAAAATACTTTTAAAAGGTGTTTTTTGTGATTTCTAAGTACACCTCCAAAAACGTCTCATCTACCTCTTCACCCGTGCTTCCAACAACAATCTTTGAACATCTAGCTGACTCCAAATGATTGATTATATATATGGAAAGTGCCCAAAATAAAGCACAATAAACAAAGAAACTAGTGGTAGTGAGAAAGCTTATTGTTTAATCTCTGGGGTGTGAGTGAGGGAGAGATAAGGCTATGGATTTGGGGAGCGAAGTTGAGAAGAAGGTCAAATTTGAAGCCAAAATGGAAACACCACAAGAACATGCTTTACACAGCGACTGGCTCGCCTTCAAGGCCTTCTTCCAGAAAGACCCAAAAGCCCTGATCGAGACCTTTGACCTCGCCGGGAACACCGCGATCCAGGTCGCCGTCCGGTCGGACGACCCGGAGCTCATCCGGCAACTGCTGGACATGCTTCCAGAAGACTCCGATCGCCGGCAAGCGCTGAGGACGGGGAATGCTCACAAGAACACGCTTGTTCACCAGGTGGTTTTCTGCCAGAATCTGAACATGGTGGACACTTTGCTGAACTATGAGATGGACAAGAAGCTGAAGCAGGCTGAGGATGAAGATCTGTTGGAGCTTCTGAACGACCTCGGCGAAACTCCGGTGTACCGGGCCGCCAAGTACGGGCGGTTCAGGATGGTGAAGCACATGGCCGGATTTGTAAATATAAAGGACCATTTTCACAGACGCCAACCAAAACTAGACACAACTTCCATTCTTCACATCGCTATAATTGGCCACCATTTTGGTATCTATATATCTATATATATATATTTTCTGAGATTCTTAGTTAGATAGTATCAAGAAGCATAATCCTCAGACACTAAGGTTGAATTTAAATAAGCTAATTGAAAGTTGACGATATGGTGCAGATGTGGCATTGTGGTTGTCGAAAATGGAAGGGATTGAGAAGGTAGCATTTGCGAACGATGGAAACAGATTGACGTGTCTTCAGCTGCTTTCAAGAATGCCTTCAGTTTTCAGGAGCTATAATTCCCAGGCTGGATTTATAGACAAACTCATTTATGCTTGTACGTGTACCACTTCTCTCTCTAGTCTCTCTCCCTCTCTTTTTAATGCTTTATATAGAAAGTGAAATTGCTTGTAGTATAACTTGTTAAGGTCCCGGGACCCTTAAAAAAGGATTAGATGAAAAGTCATGGCTAGAAAAAAGAGCATGGTGGGGTGATATGAGATTGAGAGAGTGTCCGCTAGAAACCAAACTACAGTTTTAAAAAGTAATTTTATAATATATAAAATAAATGCATAAAGGAGTCTGCCTTGATTTGCTGAAAAGTTCTTTTTAAAAACATTTTTAGGATGTTTCAAACTCCCGCAAGTTTTTGAGGTCATTGGAATTGATTATACATATGTGTGTGTATATATGTATATATATAATTTGGGTGTGTAGTTCTTCCGGAGAAAGGTTATGATGAGAGCAGTAGTGATGATGAAGATGATGGATTCATGAAGAAAGGGAAGAAGGAAGATCTAGAAAGTGCAAAAAGAAAGGTAAACAAACCCTTGTCGTCGTCCCCTGCAGGTACGTATATGTATACGTACGTATTGGATCATAAACACATAAAAAACTATTTTCATCATCAGAACAATACATAGTTGTTGTCTTGTTGATATGAATTTGATGCTACTTTTGCAGTTTTCTCAGGGATCTACTATATCATCTGGAAAATTGTGGCCAAAGGTGAGATCATTTAATCTTGCCTCACTTTTCATCCCTATAATTGTTTGCAATATTCTCTCTCCTCCCTCCCTCACTGCCAACGAAAAAAGAAAAAGTATCATAATCATTTTATAAAGTGCTACCTCCGGTCCTTAATATAAGACCTCGTTTAACTTTTATTTTGGTTTTAAATATAGGACCCCAATCTACTTTGTCTCTAATATTTATACATTTTTTTTCCAAGATAGTCTTTCTAACAATGATAGTTCTAATCAATACACTTGATTAGCAAGGATATTTTAGGAAAGACAACATCTATTTATGACAAATAACTAACTTAACTTCTTTTTTTAATCTTCTCAAATTAGTCAACTAGCTCTTATAATTAGGACCGGAGGTAATAATACTTTTTAACATTCTTTACTTTAATATTCACTAATAAACTAAACCACTTTTTAGTGAGCTAGTTGAACCACGCCTTCCCTAAATAATGAATTTTATTGTAGGTAATTTTAAAACCGAGAAATCATTCGCAAGTCTTAGGTTATCCTTTGAAATGTAAAATAAAAAGATGAGAAATTAATGTTTAAATTTTAGTCTATTATATTTTAGAAGAATAGTACAAACTTAAAAATAATAAAAAACAAAAAATACAAATGCAAATCTATGTCATTTTTAGATGCTATAGGGGTGGATGTAAATAAAAAAAAGTTAAAAAAAAGAGGTATTAAAAAATTCTTATTTACACGTTAAACTTTCATATTTGTATTTCAAATTTTACAATTTTATATTTATAAATGAAAATTTTATATTTACAGTCACTAAAAAAAATAGTGAATTAGGGTCGCTAATTAATTTAGTGACAAAATTCCATGGCTAATTAATTAGTTATGGTCTTCCTTACGATAGAATTTACAAATTCCGTCGTTAATTCACAGTTTTTTTTGTTGTTGTAATAAATCGTTTTTGCCAATTCAATGTATTTACAATTATGATGGAACATTAACCTATATTTTCAATTAAGGGCATTTTCATCAATCAAGCTTGTTCTTTCAGTGAAAAACTTTGGCACTAGCTCGTGTTTTATTTTGCAAATTTAAAACACTTGTGTGCCATTAGTTTCTAAAAAAAGGGACTTGCTTGTGATTTTCTCTTATGTGAAATGGTTGAAATGTTAAATGCAACTTATTAGGTCCATAAAACACATCTACGCCACGTACCAAACTAATAATATTCTGATTTGTGACATACATTTTGGGAAATATGCAGAATGGGATATGGTGAAAGAAATCTGGGAGAGGAAGAAGAAGCACAGGCTAGCAGAAGAACTAGCAGACTTCTTAATAAGGCAAGACAACTCATGGATGGACACAAAACATGGAGAACCTCGAACTGAGGTTGTTGTGCCGGTGATTCAACCTTCAACAAAGAAAGCCAAGCTTGAAAAGACACAATCCTTAGAAAACCCCATTCCCTGCAAAGATTACACGCCATTGTTGCTAGCAGCAAGCACCGGCATCGTCGAGATCGTCAAGAAAATCGTTGACCTTCATCCCGACGCCATCTCGCATGTGAGCCAACATGATGAGCAGAACGTGTTACATGTCGCCGTCAAGCATCGTCAGAAGAATGTTTACAAAGTTCTGAAGAAATATGGAGCTCTCGGACGCTTAGGGTCTCAGATGGCCAACCAAGGTCGGACCCTTCTGCATCAGGTTGCGAGGATGGATTATTATGATGGAGGAAATCAACCTGGTGTTGTCTTCCAGCTTCAGGAGGAGCTACGTTGGTTCGAAGTAAGTATAGTATAATTAATTAATTAGCCTTTTGGTTTGCGTTGAGAAAAGCATATAAATAAGTTTAACATCACATATTGACCAAATTCTCATTAAACCTGCAGAAAAAGCATATAAATAGAGTAGGTATAAGCTATTATAAGTCCATATGTAGACCTCTTGTGTGTGTATTTTCAAATAGCTTTGATTATGTGCAAGGTATTAAAATGCAATCCAAGTCGCTTAGTCAGACTAGTGAATTGGTGAACTAGTCTTCAGTCTGACCACGGAACCAGTTTCGGTGCTCATTCATTTGATGAGCACTATAAACTAATCAGATCTGAACCGTCTATATCTCATTTGGGTGGTTCATGTTTGATTTCTTTTTTATTTTTATTTATTCAAAATAATTATTTTAATATCTATAGAATCTAAAACAGTGATGATCTCTTAACTATCATTCTTTTAAAAAATAGTTTATTCTATTTAAAAATAATTAATTAAAGATTTTAAATCTGGACTGTTCAAATGAGATATAGATAGTTTAGATCTGATGAGCTTATGGTAGTCATCAAAGAGATGAGTACCGAAACTAGTTCCGTCTGACCACGGGTTGACCCAATTGAAATTTATATTTTTCTTCTCTTACAAAGTTTGAAACAATGTTGTTTTGAGTTTAAAGAAAAATATATATACATACATGCATGCGCGGTTTAGTAACTTTATTTTGTTAAATTATATTTATTTATAAATAAATATTTTATTTATTTGTGAATTAATAATCTTTTTACTTAAATATTATTCTTTTCATAATTTTATATGAATATGTTGTATATTTTAATTACAATTGTGTTATTCTTATCATTGGGTTGATTCTGGTTTAATCACAATTAGACCATAGACTCCTGAAAAATTATCTTAGTCCTGTTTAATGATCAGTTGGGCTTTTAATCCCTTGATTACGAGGTACTTTTTCTTTCCACTACTCATCAATCCTTGAGCTCCAGCAAGTGATGTCCATCTGATGTGCAATATGTAAGAGTTTCTTAATTAGATTAAAAAACTGATGAGTTGCAATCATCACTTCAAAGTTCCATGAAAGTAATATGAACCAGAAAGCGAAGATTCGTTTTGTTTTGGATTCAAGAAGGCTAACTATTATTGCATGTACAATGTTCATGCAGCGATTGAAGAGGATAGTACCTATTCCTTACCAGTTATTTTGCAACGACAATAATTTAACAGCAAAGGAGCTTTTTGATTTAGAGCACTCAGAAATGCTCAAGGAAGCTCAAGAGTGGATCAAGGGCACAGCTCAGTCGTGCTCCGCGGTGTCCGTCCTGGTGGCCACTGTGGTCTTCGCCGCAGCCTACACGGTCCCAGGCGGCATCGACGAAAACGGCGTCCCCGTCCTCATCAACTCTCCACTCTTCCTCTTCTTCGCCATCATGGATGTTGTGGGGCTGGCAAGTTCTCTAGTCTCAGTGATGATGTTCCTTTCCATCCTTACGTCCCCATTTCAGATGCAAGAGTTCTACAAATCCCTACCCAGAAAGCTCACAATGGGATTCACCTTATTGTTCATCTCTTTAACCACCACGTTGCTGGCTTTTGGGTCAACCATTTTGCTGACAATAAGAATGGAGAACAAGAAATGGAGCTCCAGTTTGATTTACAGTGCTACGTTCTTCCCTGTGACTCTTTTTGGATTGACGCAATTTCCCATTGTGATGGCAATTAAGTACAGAATGAAGAGGCTGAAGAAGACCATAAAGAGGTTGATTCCGAATGATATCATTACCATATCCACCAAACCCAAGAAGAAAAGAGTTTATTCAAAATACGTATGAGCATCTCGATCGAGTCCGAGGAAGCATTATTATATGTTTTAAGTATATTTATGTATATGGATTGGATAAATTTGTTGTGTATTATATGAAATAGTTTGTGTCCTTGTAACTTATAGCAGTAACTTTGTTTTATCTCTTCTTCGTGTATTATATTATATGAATGACATATGGCTATTCCTTCTCGTTCCGTACATGATGTTACTTTCGTGGCTTTCAAACGGAACCAGTCCCCGATCAAATCTCAAATATTAAAATTTAATACGGGCGGCTGAGATTTAACTTTTTATATCTCTGTTTTTTTAAAAATATTTTTCTTTAATAAGTAAGTAATTCAAAAATGTAATCTTTTAAATTTTTCAAAAATATTTTTTATTTAAAAATTATTAGTTGAAAATTTTAAATCCATACCAATAAAATTGTATCTGAATAGTGTAGATTTCATCACAGCAATAAGCATCATGGTGCACAAAACTGTAATGAGTATTGAAACTAGTTTCCGTTGAAACTTGGTCTCAATCTCCTTCTGGTTCACTCATTGATTTGATTGCTTACGCTTTGTCTTGTGGTTCTGTCAAGTTCCCAGCCATTTTCTTGCCATATCAAGTTGGATTTTACGATCGAGTTGAACAAAATATTTTTCATTTTATTATGAGACCGTGGATGCGCAGTGAATCACTATCGTTGCTATTCATTTATATGACCTAGTTTTTTCCCCGTGAATATCCTCCTAGTAGACACAGTCCTGTTAGAAGCCTATTGGACACAGTCCTATTAGAAGCGTTGTCTCTGATGCCAAGTTAGAAATTTAATGCTCTGCTTGGATAAGAAGAAAAGTTGAGAGGAAAGAAAATAAGAGGAGAGAAGATAGAGAGAAGAAAATATTGGAGGGAAGTTGTGATCATCCCTCTTGCTTGGATGGATGAGAGAAAATAGAAAGGAAAGAAAATTAGCATATATATAAAATGACTAAAACGTCCTTATCAAAATATATCATATTTACAATTAAATTAAATTAAATATTACAATAGAAAAATTATACCAACATTAGCATCATCAAATAATTTAAAATCAAGTTATTTGGTTTGTATATATTTTCAGATTATTATATTTTAAAACCAAATTATTTAATAAAAATATTGTTTTAAGATTAAAAAAATGAATAACTTTTTAAATATAATAAAAGAAAATAAATATGGAGAGGAAGAGAGAGGAGGGGTAGTCATGGAAGTCTTGTTTTTCTTCCCAAATCTCTCCATATATGGAGAGAAAATTTGGAGAGAAAATGAAGCATGAGGCCCACCTTATTTTCTCCTCCACTTTTCCTTGCCCTCACATTTTCTCTCCTATCCAAGCATGAGAAAATTTGTTTCTCCTTATGTTTTCCTCTCTAGTTTTCTCTCCTCCCTAATTTTCTCTCAATCCAAGCAAGGGGTAAGAGAAAGCGTATGGAGAGAAAAGTGAATAAAGCTCACAGTCAAAAGATGATTAGTTGGCAAAGTGAATAAAGCTCACAGTCAAAAGATGATGAGTTGGCACGTACAATCTCATACTACCTCCGGTTCTAATTATAAGAGCTAATTGACTAATTTGAGAAGATTAAAAAAATAAGTTAAGTTAGTTATTTGTAATAAATAGATTTTTCTTAAAATATCCTTACTAATCAAATGTGTTGGCTATAACTATCATAATTAGAAGGATTATCTTTAAAAAAAATATAAATATTAGAGACAAAACGATTGCGGTCTTATATTTAGGATCAAAATAAAAATCAAACGAGTTCTTATATATATTACGGACCTAAGGTAGTATGTATACATATACATACACACAGATAGCCACATATGTACAAGAGAAGAAGTACATAACTTATTGACGACTAACAATTAATATATAAGTGGGACCTCTTCTAATGAAGCTCTAAACTTTGGTTGACCGTGACAGGACTAGCCCATTTCTACTACATTTAATCCTGTTAATTAGTTTTTGATGGCGTAGTTGTAGTTTTTGGGCTGCTTCTCTCACCTGTTTGTGTGAAAATAAATTTACTCTTTATGGTCTGTCTACTGAACCTTCAGCCCGATCTGGCCCCCTCCTCATTCCATTTCAGCACATTCGGCACCTTCTTCGTCAGCTTTGACAAGTTATTCATCTTTCTAAACTCTTGCCAATACATAACAGTCCTACCTTTTACCATCAAGTGCTTGATTTGATTGGTAGGGATTCGTGCCAGCTTACTTAGAGGTCTTGAGTTTGAATCTTGAAAATACAATCGCGGCTTAAACACTTATGGAAGAGCTTTAATTTTCTGCCTTTTGTGATCATACCTAACCTTATATGAATCAGTTTTTGGATCCTCTCATTAAGTCCTTCAGTTTAAGTGAGGCAAGTTCAAGGCATCAAATGGTGTTGTTGTTAGCCAGAAAAGTAGTCATATCTTTACTTCAAAAGATAAAAGGGGAAAAAGCTAGGAATGGTATTTTGGAACTAATACATCAATTTAATTATATAATTTAGAACTAACATATTTTTAAAGGGCAATAACGGACCAAAGTTTCTCAGCAGTCATGTGTGATTTTACTTGGTTACCCATTTTCCTTTTGTTTCATATATGTTAGAAATTAGAAGATTAATTGATAGTTGTAAAGTATTATATCGTTACTAAATAATTGAAGAGGATGATGTTTCAATTAAGCATCCATTCTCCATGTTAAATTGTTTAACTAATATAATACTAGTTTACTATTATGCATATTAGTTAAATGAGTTTTTCCCCCGATCTTCCATGTTAAAAATTAAGGCGTTATTTGGAAAAAAAAAATTTAACGTTTTTGCGTCAAATTTTGAAAAATTAATGTGAAATTTCTATATCCATGTGTTAGCTAAATAGTTTCATTTTTGTGTATCCAACTATACAATTTTAAAATATTCTGGTCCCAAAAGCTAAAAAGAAAATTCTACCTCGTTTTTTTGTTTTATAATTAAAATGAACTAATCATAGGTCCAAAGGCAAATTAACCAATGTGTTTGTTTACTGCTTAGGCACCACAACAACAAAAATTAAAGATATAATGAATGCGAGTTTGAGGATAAAAAGGGGGAGCTGACTCGGACTTCACAATATTTTGTTCCTGCGATTTTGGACATATAACTTGAATGATTGGTGATTGATCGAGCTCGCCATCAAAAGTTTAAATTATTTAGAAAAGCTGACACTTTTATAAAAGAGAGCTCTTTAAGCGAGAAAAATGCAAGTGGAGCAGGGAAATGGGTTTGGGTATTCATCATTTTTGATTCAGACGGTCCAAATTTGATGATTTGTTTATTCTTATTTTCTAAAAAAATATTTATTTTAATGGATATAATCTAAAATAAAAAAATTTAACTATTATTTTTGGAAAAAATGTTTATTTTTATTTAAAATTAGATTATTTACATTAAATTTGGATAATCCAGATGTAATAAATACTCAAATTGGTCCTGTGAAGTGGCAGTTTCACTTTGGAATGGACGAGTAGTGAGTGATGTTCATTTTATTGCAAGGTACGCACTAAAAATGATATATTCATGGCCACTCATAATCTAACAAGCATTATTTAGAAAGCCAAAAGTTATTTCACCATCAATTTTTTACGGATTATTAATTGGAACAAATGTTTTGGCTAACTTTGTTGTCAGATTTGTCATGGAATTTCGATCCATCGCTAATTTTTGTCACAAATTTTTAGCGATATCACTAATTGTTATGCAGGATTTCACGAAATAGCAATAATGTTGCCCTCTAAAATCTTTCAGGATAAAAATAATTAAAGAAGAAAGCACAGTCATACCCACGTAGAATCATAAGCGGCATAAGATCTGATGTGAGAGACATTGTTTGCCTATTTTAACTTTGAGATACCCACAACTACAGGAATTTTTGGGATACAATTAGATCTTATCCTTTATTTTACTTTTATTGCTCTTCCCAATCACATCACATTATCCTGTGCGGGAATTAAGCAAAGTTTAAAGAAGCTCCCACAAATTAAAGCTGACTCCAAATAATTCATACTATTTTCGATCCTAATTATAAGATATTATTTGTAATCTACAAATGAGGTCTTATAACTAACCCACCAAAACATAATATTCAACAAAAAAACCTGTAAGAAAGCCGGACTATATAAAAGAGATGTGAATGGTCATAATGATGAGTAACGAAATTGGTTCTCATTATCTTGTGCGGAATCAGGTGTAAATTAAGCAAAGTTTAAAGAAGCTGCTATAAAGCTGACTCCAAATGCTTCATACATTGATAACCCACCAAGGAACCCGCAGGAAAGCCACATAGCTTATTGATCTGAGAGAGAAAGCAATGGAAAGGGGTAGAAGGGAAGAGGAAAATCCCAAATTAGTTGACCCCAGAATGGAAGAACCACAGACATTTGCTTTACTTGGAAAATGGGACTACTTCCTGAACTACTTCCGGCAGAAAGCTGCCGCCGATGATCTGATTAAGCCCTTCAATTTGGCCGGAAACACTGCCATTCACATCGCGGCTCGATCCGACAACCCCGACCTCCTCCGGAAGCTGCTGGACATGCTTGAAAAAGCCTCCATTGATCATCGCCGGGAAGCCTTGAGGGAGGTGAATGCTCACAAGAACACACTTCTTCACCAAGTTGCCTTGTGCGAGGAAGTGGAGATGGTGGACCTCGTGCTGAAGTACGAGAAGGACAAGAATCTGGCGAAGCCTGATGATGAGAATCTGTTGGAGCTGCGCAACGACCTCGGCGAGACGCCGGTGTATCGGGCCGCCAAGTACGGCAGGCTGAGGATGCTGAAGCGCATGGCGCAACATGTAGAGAATATGGAACCACACTTCCACCGAACCTCAGACTTCACTTCTATCCTTCACATTGCCATAATTGGCCAGCATTTTGGTATCAGCATATATATACTTCTCTTTTAATTCATTGAGATTTCACGTTTGCGTGCATATGCATTTATAATTAGTTAACTTACTTCATTTACAACTCATATTTACAAGTGAATCAGTACAAGTTTTGCAATATTTATGTTCAAATTTACATATAAGTTTACAAGTCAATTTTTAATAAGGATAAGGGGTAATTTGGCCTTTTTCTTGGGATTTGGGTGTCAATTGCCGCTCTTTTGCTGCCCCCTCCATTGCTCTTTGAATTTCTCTCACTTCTCCGATATTTTTTTGGTTGTTTCTTTTGATTATTAGATTCTACATGAAATGAGTGATATTTTAAGGGGAAATTGGTAAAAAAAAAATCTTTGTTTAAAATTTTAATTAGCCAAAAGGACCTGAATTTGAGCAAGTACAAGTATGATTTGTGAGTGCAATATATCATCCGCTGTGTATAACATATTTTCTGTTGTATGCAAATAACTTCTATATTGATCATTATTGCACATCATTGATGATATGTTGCACACAGCGGATGATATGTTGTACTTATGGATCACATTTGCACTTACTCAAATTCAGGTCTTTTTGGCCAATTAAAATTTCAACCAAGGATTTTTTTTAATCAATTTCCCCATATTTTAATATCTCATGAACCAAAAATGATGCAGTTTTTTTATTATTATTTTTCAAATAATTTGTATCTAAATTAAAAAAGAAAGAACACCGATTTCATATTATTTTTCTTTGAAAAATCATTAAAAAAAGTAGAAAAAAAACTACACCATTTTTGCGCATGCCATATCAAAATATCATTCATATTTATATAGAATTTAATAATCAATTTACAAGAAATAAGAAAAAAAAACATTTGGGAAGTGGGAGAAATATAAGCACAGCAAACACATGAAATCCATTTTTTTTTTTTGTGGCAAGTGTAACAAATTAAACGCCATTCATGGAACTTAGGAGTTGGGACATTATCATCTTGATAAGTACTTTATGCTCATCATATCTAAATAGTTTATATTTGATTTGAATAGTCCAAATTTAAAATCTTTAATTAATTATTTTTAAATAGAAAAAATTATTTTTTGAAAAAAATGATAGTTAAGAAATTATCTCTATTTAGATTATACACATATTAAAATAATTATTTTAAATAAATAAAAAAATCAAATGCGGACCATTCAAATGAAATATAGATATTTCAAATCTGATGAGTTTAGAGTGCTCATTAAAATAATGAGCAACAAAACTGGTTCGCACAAAATTGCATTTAATATTTTTAAAATATTTTTTGAATAACACTCAATATCTTATATTTAGAGTGTTCATTGCTGCTGAAAAAATAATTTAACAGCAAAATTGCATCAATAACCCTTTACAGTACCAGGTGCTTAATGGAAAAATATTTTAGGATTTCATTGAAACACAACTTAGACACTAAATGCTACCAGGAATATTCTCCAAGATATGGATGTGCATCTTGACCCATTTAACAAATTTACAGGATTATTTAAAAATAAGTTTCTTAGTTGGGAGTTATTCATAATTTTTCCTATATAATTTCTTACACGTATATAATATATATACATACTTTTTTGATAGAAAACAATTAAAATGCATTAATTATAGAAAAAAGCAAACAAGAGTATAACTAGATACAAGAAGTAAAAGAAGGACAAGAGCTAAGAAATAAAATTAACCTGGGATCCAGAGAAGAAACTACTTGCACAGAGGAAAAAGTAAAAAAGAAAAAAAATAACAATATCCTTGTAAATAATGTTAGAAGAGGTTGCAATAGCTCTTTTTACAGGCACGTATATAACACACACACACACACACACATATATGTTAAACCTTTTTACAACTCCATCCTCCATTCTCACTATCATCTCAGGCCTATTTTTACTAGCTCTCATCATTGTTCTTCAAACTACCACCTATAGTAGGGAGGGAGAGTGATCGGGCCAATACTTGTATGAGGTTTTTTTATATTCATCATGCCAAGTTTTCTAATCACGCATGATCATGTATCCTATTTTTGAAATAGGATTAATATAATCTTTGGTCTCTCAAGTTTGTTTTTATTTTGATTTTGGTTCTTCAAATTTCAAACCATAGGCTTTGCTCTCCCTAAGAGCAAAATGGTTTAAGTTTTTATTAAGTTATAGGGACTAATATTTTAAATAAAAAGAAACTTGAGGGACTAAAACAAAAATGAAAGCAAATTTAAAGGACCAAAATTTGTATTAACCCTTTGAAATATTATCATTTAGTTATATACCCACATGAAAAAATAGGACATATGTAGTGGAAAACTTAACATAATGGATATAAGAAATTTGACATAAGTATTTTCTTGGTAGAAAGATACTTCATACACACACACATATTTCCAATTTCCTAATGTATACACAATAATTAATCCTGCATGATACATTTACTTTGTGGTTTAGTAGTTGCTTAATTTGTTGGCCATTAAATGATGGAACACGAAGAAACTGAACCTGACGACGCTGCAGATGTAGCCAAGTGGTTATCAAAAAAGGAAGGCATTGAGAAAGTAGCATCTGCATATGAAGGCATTAAGGAGAAAGGATTGAGCTGTCTTCAACTGCTATCGAGAATGCCTTCAGCTTTCAAGAGCTATAATTCTCAGGCAGGATTTGTACACAACCTCATTTATGTTTGTACGTAAAAAGCTACTTCTCCCCCCTATTATCTTTCTTCAGTTCTGCTATTGCATTCTTTCAAATTTGCATATATTTCAATCCCTTCATTTGTATTTGTTCACAATTTTACTAATTATCATATCAGTTTTGTACACAAGATGCATAATTTAAGTGTTAGAGTGAAGATAAAGTCAATTATTGCCCTTTTGGCATAGTGGCATGTTGGCATGTGGGAGATCGCAGTTTTGATCCCGCTGGTTATGTGTCAAGTTATTGGCTTGCTTTGTGCATTTAAATAGAGAAAGGCGAAGACCTATTTATGTTTGCATCGATCATTCTTAACATGAATTGTGTTTGCAACTTTAATCCAAGCATGAATGCACAAGTAGCACAGTTCTTCAAAAGAGAGCTACTTTTGTACTACCTCTGATCATTAATGTAATAATTAGTTAGAGATTAAATTTGTTCCTAATTAATATAAGATCTCAATTTATTTTGTCACTTAAGTTTATATAATATTTTTTCTAAGATATCCCTATTAATTATCGGGGGTTCTAACTAAGAAATATTTTCAATATATAGAAAGGATAACTTAGGAAAGTTAACACATATTTATTACTATAAACCAACTTAATTCATTTTCTTGATATCTCTAAATTAGTTATCTAATTTTTATATTAAGGATCAAAGGTAGTATTTATTTATTTATTTTTGACAATTTATAATATTATCTCTGGTCTTTAATATAAGGGCTTTATTTGACTTTTATTTTGGTCTTAAATATAAGACCCCAATTCACTTTGTCTCTCATATTTATGCGTTTTTTCCAAGGTAGTTCTTCTAATGATGATAGTTCTAATCCATACACTTGATTAGTAAGGATATTTTAAGAAAGACAACCTCTATTTATTACAAATAACTAACTTAACTTATTTCTTAATCTCCTCAAAGTAGTCAATTAGCTCTTATAATCAGGACCGGTGGTAGTATTATACAAGTTGTATGATCGAAGAGTGGATTCGGATTGATGCCTGATGTATAAGTTGGGTGATAGGTCTTCCCAACAAAGGTTATGATGAAGAAGAAGATGATGATGATGGGTTTATTAGAGAGAACGGAGATATAGAAAGCGAGAAGGGAGATATAGAAAGCGGAAAAAACAAGGCCAAGAAAACCATCTCACCATCTCTAGCAGGTACGTACACATATACTTATGAACACTATTTCTTTTCTGTAGTTTATATACTACCCCGGTGCCTAATATAACACTAGTTTGAAAACAAATTACTTGACTGTAGTATATATTATATAATCTCTAGTTACATGTATCATTAGATATCATATATATGCATAGTACTTTATATGATTCTTAATTTTTTCAAATCAGTCAACAGGGTTCAAATTAATTCCTTGTATGAATGTTCCTGTTTTGCAGTTTCTCCCATTATCTATTATGCCATCTGGAAACTTGTGGCCAAAGGTAAGGATCTTGGCTCAGTTTTGACGTACATGTGTGTGCACACACTGCTACACTACCTACAAGATAATTATAATGTATGAATATGTGCAGAATGGGATAGTGTGAAAGAAATTTGGAAGAGAAAGAAGAAGAACAAGCAAGCAAAGGAGGTAGCTGACTTCTTAGTGAGCATAGACAACTCATGGACGGAGACGAAACATGGGAGTCCACGAAGAGAAGTTGTCCTGCCGGTGATCCAGCCCAAGAACGTTGCTGCAACGAGGAAGGCCTGCCTGGAACCCCTTAGGTGTAAGAACTACACGCCATTGCTGCTAGCAGCGAGCACCGGCATCATCGAAATCGTCGAGAAAATCATCGAATCTCATCCCGACGCCGTCTCCCATGTCAGCCAACATGATGAAGAGAACGTCCTGCACGTCGCCGTCAAGCACCGTCAGAAGAACATCTATAAGCATCTCAAGGAATACAAAGTCCTCAAAGGCTTGGCCTTTCATATAGCCACTGATAATCGCACTCTTTTGCACCAAGTTGCGAGGATGGACTATTATTGTGATGGAGGAAACCACCCTGGTGTTGTCTTCCAACTTCAGGAGGAGCTCCGTTGGTTCGAAGTAAGTTCTACGACTCTTATATTTACTCATTTTCTTTCTTTTTTTTTTCTTACCTGTCTAAATGGGGAGAGTGATAATATATTTTATTTTTCTTTTTAGTTTTCTCTTCCGTTCATTTTCTTTTCTTTCGGTAACTTTTCTTCCCATCCAAACGGAGTGTAAGGATGAGTTAAAGAAGGCCCATCATAAACTGAATGTGTTAAACATTTTGACATTTTTGTGTGTGGCTTGAAAACCCAAGTGTGAATGCAGTTGTGATGTTAGAATCCGGTACAGCATTATAGAGTAGGGAGAGATTTACTGGGGGAAGAAGGTTTATGAATGGGATTGATTACATATTATTGTATATGTACATGCAGAGAGTGAAGAAGATAGTTCCTTGTCATTATCAGTTGTTTTGCAACAAGGATAATTTAACAGCAAGAGAGCTTTTTGATTTAGAGCACTCAGAAATGCTGAAGGAAGCCCGAGAGTGGATCAAGGGGACGGCTCAGTCATGCTCGGCAGCGTCCGTTCTGGTGGCCACCGTGGTCTTTGCCGCAGGCTACTCGGTTCCCGGCGGCACCAATGAGCTCGGCATTCCAAACCTCCTGAACTTTCCTCTCTTCCAGTTCTTCACCGTCATGGACGTTGTGGGGCAGGCCAGTTCACTAGTCTCAGTGATGTTGTTCCTTTCGATCCTTACGTCGCCGTTTCAGATGCAAGAGTTCTACAAGTCTCTTCCCAGAAAACTCACGATGGGATTCACCTTCTTGTTCATCTCCTTGATCAGCACGGTGCTGGCTTTTGTATCAACAATATTGCTGACCACTGGGACGGGGGAAGACGAGAAATGGCGTTCCCGTTTGACTTACAGTATTACGTTCGTCCCTGTGACTCTATTTGGATTGACTCAATTTCCCATTATGATGGCCGTTAAGTACGGGATGAAGAGGGTATGGAAGAATCTCAAGAAGATGGTTCCAAAGGACATGATTACTAAAATGTCCACAAAGCCCACCTGCAAAAGAGATTATTCAAAATACTTATAAAACCCACCTACCAAACCTCCCTCTCTCTTGGTTTCTCTCTCCACATCCTTATATTTTGGAGGTGTGCTTAAGCTTAATTGGTGCTTTGCATTGGATTGGATTGGTCTAATTTGATGAGTTTGTTGTATAATTAAAGTTTATGTGGATGCTTTGGATTGGATTATTGGATTTGAGTGTAACTTGCTGACGGGGGATGCTTAATTACGATGACACACTTGGAAACTGGTGGTTATCAAACCCTTATAGGAACGGAATTTTACACGTATAGGATGTTAAATTATCTTTTGAAAATCTCTCTAAAGAGCATGGAGATACTGGGAAAAGGTTGCATTAATTAAATAGAACATTCGCCATGTACCATATGAAACTAATATTCTGACAAATGTGTGTCCATTGCAATACAAATACATGTTTGAAAATTTGCAGAATGGGATACGGTGAAAGAAATTTGGGAGAGAGAAGAAAAGGCGCAGGCTAGCAGAAGAACGAGCAGACTTCTTAGTAAGCCCAGACAACTCATGGATGGACACGAGACATGGAGGACCTCGAACGGAGGTTGTCGTCAGAAGAACATTTACAAGAGTCTCAACAAATATGGAGCTCTCAGACGCTTAGGTCCTATTTGATTCGAATCACTGAGAATGAGAAGTAACGATGGGATTAAGATTGAAAAAAACCTATTAAAAAAGTATATTTAATATGAGGAATTGCTTGTTATTACCATGGACACTTTTCGGTAATCTTTTTTGATATACTGGTCATGTGACAAATCTAACTCTTTCCGCTCCATTCCACTTCCACATATGGCTTCAGGGTGACTATAGAAATCTTTTTCAATGATTTGATAACCACTTTTAATTGAAAACTCTCCACTCTATATCATAATGTCAGTGCCAAAGAAGGATCTCAGGGAGAATGCTGAGCACATTCCATCCTCATCATAATGATGAGTATGAAATGCTTATTGCAATTGGAACTATCCAGATCAATTTCAAATGATCTAGATTGAATTTAATTTTTTATACATTTTAATTAATTTTTTGTTTTAGTAAATACAGAATTTAAAATACATATATTCTTATAGCTAACACTTCTTTGAAAAATAAATTTATCATTGAAAAAAAATTATATATTAAAAATTTTAAATACGAATCATTCATATAAGATTTTAAATGGCTTATATTGTATTACAGTGATAAGCATAAGACACTCATTGCTGTGATGAGAAATGACAGATATAAGTGAAGAAATTACCCCATTAGGTTAAGTGGATCAAATTAAAATCCCATGTTCCATTGCTCAACCACTCAGCTGCAGTGGAATGTTGTTCAGCAAGTGTTAAGAGATCCCAAGCAGAGATCCTCAATTCATTTCTCATTAAACCACCAACAATAATCCTCAAAAAATTTGACACTTTCCCTATCTCTTGTCCTCCACCTAGTCCCCAGTCTCTGCAATATATTTCTGTTGCAGAAGTTCTGCCCATATTCCCTTTGAACCGGTAACCAACTTTCAAGCAATCTGGTGCAGAAGTTCTCGTTTATTATTTATTTTAAGAAGAATATTAATTGTTTTAACTCACTTATAATTTAAGTCATTGAATTTTAACTCTATGCAACTCACTTCGCATAATTTTAACTCTTAATTTCAATTTGGCGCAACTTAAACCGATCAAGTTCGTTTAAAATGTTAAAAAACCCATTGTAGCAGAGCTTCCTTGACTTTCGATTTCACAAGCTCCCAAATTGACATCATGACTCAGCATATTTTATACTCCTCCGGTCCTTAATATAGGACTCAATTCTTGAGTTGGTTTTGGTCTTAAATATAAAACTCATTTATCATATTTATCAATTTTCTCTAAATTACCCCTATGAATACTCCCTCAACCATAATCAAGTAGAAGAGGGAGATGGGATATTAAGAAAGATGATTATGGTGTTTTAGGAAAAATGTGTTACTTTTCTTATAATTAACTAACTTACCTAACTTCCTTAATCTAATCAAATTTGTTAAATGGGTCTTATATTAAGGACCGGAGGTATAATATAAGAACTAGTTGACTAATTTGAATAGATTAAAAAAATTAATTAGTTAAGTTAGTTATTTGTAATAATTAGGTGTTGTCTTTCCTAAAATATCTTTGTTAATCAAGTATATTGGTTAAAATTACTATTATCACCAAGGAACAAAAAACCGGACCGGGTATTAAACCGGTTGAGACAGTGGGTCAAGAGTTACTGGTCGGACCGAGGTCGGACCGGTCATATTAAAATAAAATAATTTAATTCATAATATTATGTATCTTGTTGATAAAAATGCAACCAGTAAAGGATATACTCCTCATCAATTGAATACGATGTATCTTGTTGACTCCATCTTAAAACTTTAAAAGTACTATCAGTTGTGATTGATGGGGGCCGAAGCAAGAACGGTGAATGCTGTTTATAAGCTTATTTTTTGCGATGCCTTAACATTAATTTACTTACAGTTCCAAATTCCAATGCAAGGCAAGTATATTTTTGCCATAAATCATATCCTCTGTCTCTCAACTAAAGATTTTTCTCTTGTTAAAATTTAAAACGAAAAAAGATACTTTTCCTAGGTACAATCTTTACATGCGCAGCAGCGTAGGAAATAACCGGTTATCTCCTCCCTTCCCAAACCTTTCGTTCAACAGCAAAAGAGAAAGAAGGCACAATCCAGCTGAAAGGGAAAATTTTTGAGCTTACCCACACACAACTTAATGCATCGAAGAGGAAGGGAACGCTAACTTGCGATGAAGCGATTTTGGGGCTTAGACCTGCGGCAACTTGCGATGATTGCGATTTTGGAGCTCAGACCCTCAGACTTACGAGCTTAGATGGTTGAGGGAGACCGGAGATCAGACTTGCGAGATTGCGATTTTGGAGCTCTGCCGAACAAGGAGCTCTGCCGGAGATCGCCGTGCTGTCAGTGACGCTAGGGAGCAAGGATTTTGGAGGAGGTGATTTTGGTTTTAGGGAGGGAGGCGAGATGCTATTTTACGAGCCAGAGGAAATGGGGAATCAGATATTCAGATTCGGGGAGGGAAATAGGGGGAAGTCGACGGGAAAGGGAATTAGGAAAGGAAGAAGGAATTTTTTTTTTAAACAGAACCGGCTGACCCAGTGAACCGGGATTACCCGGTTTTGTACCGGTTATGACCGGTTCAACCGGTTCTTTACCGGTTCGATAGGCCCCCGGTTCAACTCCTGAACCAGACCGGACTGCAGACCGGTTCACCGGTTTTCCGGTCGAACCGGCCGGTCCGGTCCGGTTTTTTTTCCTTGATTATCACAAAGACTATCTTAGAAAAAAATAAATAAATATGAGAGACAAAGTGAACTGGGATCTTATATTTAAAATCAAAATAAAAGTTAAATAAAATCTTATATTAAAGATAAGAGGTAGTATAACATAACGGTGATACGAGATTCTAACTTAAGCTTTTTTTTTTCCTTCGAATTGAAAGGGGCAAGCAAAGCTTGTTACAAAAAAAGAGATTACGGGAAAGTTTAAATCTTGTCCAGTGCATATTGAGGTGCAAGATTCTAGCTGGACTAAAGCTAGAATTTTACATGAAATAAAACTAGAGTCTCAATAAATATTTTAAATAGCTACAATCATAGTGATTTTGCACCGAATCAAAATTTCGAAATTGAATTTTAACCAAATCAAAACTACATCAACAATGTTAAAACATGTTAAAGAGTTTAATTTTCGCCATATGTTTATCTAGACAATTCTCCATCATTGCTGGGGCAGGTCCGAATCCGACGACATCTGGATTCGGATATCCGAGACAATTGAATGGTGTGCACAAAGCCAAGTTTATAAGCACCTTATCCTCTGTTCTGTTGTGATGTACAACAAACAAACCTTCATCTTCAATAGAGATTTTATTATAGTGAACAATTTTTTTTTTAAAAAAAAGTTAAATTAAACCATTATTGAAATTTGATCTAAACAGGAGAAGACGAAGAGTTATTGAACTAAACCATCATCAAAATTTAACCTCTTGAACATGAGGTATTGAGCTCAAGTCTATGTGAATGCAGAAAATGTCTTCAGAAGAGTTACCTTAATTGTGTCTGATAATACTCACAACTCAATCAATCAAATAGCCATCTCAAGAGCCAGAAAAAGTGAAGGAAGAGGAGGACAACACATAAATTGGAAACATGTTCGTTGATGGCCATCTAATCAAATAAGAGTTATATATCAGATGGCCAGCAACAAACACATATCCATGGTTGCCGCATAATCCAGTGATGAAGAAGAGAGTCTGCAACTTTGGCTGCAAATTCAAATGAAAATGTGAAAATCCAAAGTGGGATTTAAATAAATATTATGAAAAGGGTTTATTCTGAGGTTTATTCTCTCGGAGAAAGCACATCGATTCTAATACTTACTTTCTCACGTCTCTTCTTTTTTCAAAGTCTGAATAATATTAAGAAAGGTTTGGTGGCCGACCCTTGTTGGTGAGATTGATCTATTTGATGATGTTTAGTCCTTATGGACAAACCAAAAGTCAAATACTTGCCATGGATCATTTTGTCTCCTTTCCATATGTGCTTGCTTTTTATTTTTAGATGTTGATTATTATATCTGTATTGTTTTCATTAAACATAATTCAAATTAAGTCAGTTAATTTTTTTTTTACTAATTTTTCTTGTTGAAAGATCAAAGATATACTAAGTTTCAGGTTTAAAGTACTTTTGCTTTCATATTTTTAATCTCCTAATTTATTCTGTATTTTATTTTATCCAGAATAAAAATATTAAAATAAACAATTTTCAAGTGCCATTATGTTTGAAATAAACATGCCTAGTTGAATTTGATGACTTAGAATATAAATTCTAGTATAAATCAATATATTGAGAACCAAATTTCCAATATTACTTGTATTTAAGTTGAGGGATTTTTTATTTTTTATTTATTTTTTAAAAAAGCTCCCTCCCTAGCTCCCTTCTATCCAAACGGCAGCATTAATAATATTTGAAAGTTGAAGGAAAACATATCTCACACCTTCCATAAGTGATAACAAAATGAAAGTTACATAATCTTGTAATGAAGTTTCAGGATTTTCACCTTTTCCAATTTAAGAAATCCATTGATAAACTGTTTAAGAGTAGAACCTTGACCAATCATTCATTTACACCACAATGTAGAATGTGTTGCACATAGTGATACAAAGCATTTCCCTAATCAACTAGGTTTGCTTTATTCTCAGGTTGATCTCACACTTCAACTGGATTTAAATTCAAACCCCATCACCATTGAACGAAAGGTAATTTATTCTAGATATAGATCTCTTGCAATGCCTATATTTTACAAAGCTCAAATGTAATTATGATGCTCCTCTGGTCCTATTTGGAGGCCAAAAATAGTTTCCCCCCCTTAATATCAGTCCAAGAACATACACTTTTGTCCCTGATTTATCATTCTATAAGTTATGATTTTCGTAGAAAGTATATATATTAAATAAGAGTAAAGTTAAAATGTCATTAAAATTTAAGACAAAATTAATGAGTTTAAGTTTTTTTTTTTTTTAAATTCTAGTGAAACATATTAAAGTACCTTAAAAATAAGACCAAAAAAGTAGGTTGCATTTGCGTGTGAGATAAAAGATCCATTGTAGAGGATCCAAATCCAATTGAGGCTAGTTTTACTCTATAAAACACTGTGCATGGTACAAGAATGATACTATTTGTAAGCGTTCACATCACACTTTATGATATATTTTCAAACCTATATACCTTGTTGTCTATAGAGAAACAGAGAACAGACACTGGCAAAAAGAAAAGCTATCAACTAAGGGTCAAGTGAATTTAGTCAGTCCATGCCAGCATCATGCTTATGTATAGATGGTAAGAGCCATTTGAAAAAGCCAACATTGGTCTCTCCTTTCCATCTCAACGTTGAGTACTCAATTAACATGTTCCAAAGGTCCCCAACCGTCCATTGATGTGATAAAATCCAATCAGCAACCTGCAACAACATGTGAAACCATGTTTTTTGGACATCCTGAACCGAAAGACCAAGAGTTTATGTTGACTTGTGTTAATGGAGCTGTGCGAAATAAGGATAGTTTAATTCATGAAAGATTTTATTGCTTATGTGGAGAATGAAAAGGAATTAGGGATGAGACTGAGTATAGAAAGCGAGGAAACGACTAGGGAAGGATAACCATATAGTAGTTAGGAATTTCAATGATCCTTTCAGATTTGGAAGCTGTGAATGAAAGGTCTAGATACCTGATCTAAGTGCCGCAATGCCTCCGAGCCAAACGTGTAGTATGCTATAAATGGTCTTAGAGCCTGGAACATATGAACAAAAGAAGAAAACAAGCCTTTGAGCATGAATGGAGAAATATAAACAGTAAATGATATAAAATCTTTTTATTTCATCTAATATCATTTACGGTGCTATTCAAGGGTTACAAACAGTAAATGTGAACATTCTGTGTAAATCAAATCAGACTAAATGAGTAAACAGATTTGACAGAGTCTTGAAGTTTCATGCGATTTCACCTTGTCAACAAACAGATTTAGTATGCACATCAGCTTCCCGGCACTTGTACAATTTTAGTATCAACAATCAAGAAACAAGATGCTAAATATTAAATTTGAAAAGTTTCAATTCCAGTTGTTTCATTTTCATCCATTTTCTGATCTGATGTTAGACTTTGAGCCATACCAATTGCACTAAGTTTCAATCACATCATCCACCACTGAAAGGGCCAAAATGCCCCAAAAGGGTTAACTCAACTAGTAAGAGGATATGACCTTACCCTTTAATAACCTGGGTTGGATCAAGGGAGCACTCTAGGACTAAAATCTTTAACGCACTAGATTAATGTCAAGGAGAGCAGCTTTACAATCCTCAAGGGAGGGAATTTGACTCGGACAAAACCTAAGGATTCACTAACCATAATACCCGGCAAGAAGATACAAATGCAGATTGTTCATCAACATTTTCATACCCCAGAAGTACACTCAACCATGCCACATCAAATTGAATTACATGTACAACAAATGCAATACATATAGGTTACGTTTGGTAGGAAGCATTAAAAATAAGGGATTGGGATTGGGATTACAATTTAAAAAATCTATTAAAAGAGTATTTAGTATAAGAGATTGCTTGTTATATGAGATTAGCCAAACCCATGTATGTATGATTGGAGAATACCATGGAGGGAAGTGGTATTCCCCAATCCCACCTCTATGCGTTTGCCTAATCCCATATAATAAATAATTACTCATGCTAAGTACTATTTTAATAATTTTTTTCAATTGTAATCCTAATTGCAATCCCTAATTTTCAATGCTTCGTACCAAACAGGACAATAGGGACATTCACTTTAATGTTTAGGTGCATGTAAACGTTTCCGGATTATTCAGATGACTAAATAATGAGAATTTTGAACATAATCATATCATGATTGCTGTGAATATAAAATTACTTGAGAAGCAGCAAGCCACTGAATTATGGTCTTTACTTCAGGATCTCCTCCAAAGGCACCGCATCCCCAGTTTCCAGTAGCAACCCCAATACTATCGTGCTGCTCCTCACCATGACAGCTCTTTGGAGAATTTCTGAATGCTTCATCTGCAGATTGTACTTTGCTCACTTCCACAGATGTTGAGGTGGAAGCATAAACCTGTGGACAGAACAACGAATGTGCAAGAAAACCAAAATGATCAAAGAAGACAATCTATGGTATCAATGTATCTTAAATGAAGTATTCTCATTAAAACACTATAGCTGCTTATGTCCAGGCTATTCAAACATCATACATCAAAAGGAAAACCCAACCAGCTCAGAACTTCTGTTATCTTGCAATATTTTCCGGCACGGCTGATGTGTAGTTTGACTCAAAAAGCCACAGAATGCCTTGTTGATCTCACTGCAGGAATGAAGGTGCTGAAATCAGTTTTCCTTTTTTTGTTTTTTTCAATGGAACCAAAATCAGTATTTCAATATTGTTACAATTTGTAAAAAGTGAAAAAGGAAGATAATAATTGCATAATAATCCACTCTAAAACTATTAATTTTACATATTGCTACTCTGCCCTTTTAGTCATATGGTTTACTATTTACTTAATATGTTTAGAACTGGCATGCCACGCGCACCCTATAATGCCCTCAGAATTCACGGAGACTGAAGTTCATTGGGTCTTGTAAACTAAAAAAGTTTATAAACAAGACTTTTGTCACTTGTTGGAGTCACAGACACTAGTTTGGCCAACTTCTCCTCAGCTTGACCTCGTTAACGATTCTTACATCAAGAAATTAGTGTTCACGGACTATCCATCATCCCAAAATCCCAAATTATACTCGATTTGATTGAGAAAAAGCGTCCCAAATCAATTCTAAACATTTTCTGGGAATAATGCAGGATTCACAGTGTACTGAATTGCAATTTTCAAGGCACAATAATCTAACGTAAGGTGCTTGCATGGATGCATCATCCAATAAACCAGCATTCCAATAAACCAAGATTTACAAACCGGAGAAGAAACTTTTCCCTGTATTGTCTCATCCCTGGGCCACATAATGCATCAATTGCAACAATCCGGGTTTTACGTCTTCCAAGTTCATCTATGTCCCTTTTATCCACATAGCCACCAGAAAATCGAAATGAGGAGGCATACCTAAACAAATCAGCAAATGTAGTCATAATCAGTATATGAAGATACAATCCCGCAATTACAGAATCTCTACGTCCAAAAGGTTAAAGCCTAATGTCTTTGACATCAATCAAATTATTACTTTCATATCTAATTTATCCCGCTGCATGAGTGCAAACAGCAACACAGAATGATAGAAATATCGTGACATATTTTCAGTCTGTTTTATTATTTAAAGGAGATAAAACGTACTGACCCAGCTATTAAAACTTCAATTTTTTTCTCTTGGCTATTAATTCAGACTTCAATTAGAACATCATCAATGACATATTTATAAATGAACTATTTAAAAGAAAACTAAGCCATGGAGCTTCATTGGGGATGTAAATAATATCTTTGTACTTCAGTGATACAAGAGAGTTGTAACAGAAGTTAGTGAGTAGAGAATAACTAACAGAGTTGCATAAAAATTTAGCTTAAAGTTAAACTAACTAATTTGAGATGAAACTGTGCATAACAGCATGAATTTTAAAGCAAAATTAAGTCAAAAGTTGTCAAAATTTAAGTATGGAGATATATACTGTAGCTATGCGCATTTTTTTCCCTTAAAATTATTAGTCACTTAAGGTTTAAAATTAGTCAAGCTGCATTTACCCAAAAAAAGTCAACCTACTACAAATCTCCAAGCAAAATTGCATAAAAATAATATAAACAAATAAAAATTAATACATCCCATACTTTAACTCTCACTCATTATTGAATAAAACAAGCCAAAAAAAGAAAGCAAAAATGTTCACATGCCTACTCAAATTCACACAGTTTAAATCCTTCATTGCTGCATCATACAAGATTCCCAATAGTACAGTCAAGCAAAGCCAACCGGTAAAAAATGTATCATTAAATTTTCCAACAATTTTGAAGGATATGTATTTGGCCAGGCAATCATTCCCATCGAGTGTTAAAATTAATTTTATCCATCACATTTAACATGGACATGGCAAGCAATGAACTTCAGTTATATAAAGATCTCAATTTTATATTAACTGACTAATGCTCACCCTGTATAACTGGAGAACCTTTCCACCCCAACGATTTCTATAGCCTCATTTTCTGCCATTGAAGGCAAGAAAAGCATGCCAACAATCAATTCTGGACTGACCATGAAGCGGATTTCCTCCTATATCACGTCGTTACAAAACAGTATTATATATCGAGGTGGTGATTTTCTAGAAGGAAAAGAAAATGTCAAGTTGTCAACCTACAACATTTACAAGAAGACAAAAACACATTTGCAGAAAACAGAGACAAGATATCAGGCACACTGTCCTCAAACACAAAGAGAAATTGTGACTTAAAGGAAAAAGCCATAGTTCCAAAGTATTCAAGCATAAAAAATAATAGATGAGAACATAAGCTTATCATACCTGTACACAGCCTCTACGAAGAGCACCACCACCTAGATACTTATTTGCAAAGTCCACTTCAAGAGCTCCACCTGATTGATCCTCTATGACTCCAGAACTATGAGTCTATATGCCAAATGATCACATGAGAAACTAAATGAAACTTTCATGTTAAAAAAAACAACATAATTTTTTTACAATTTAAAATGATTTTTTTCCATTGACAACCTCAAATCTGCATAGAGGAATGACAGAAGTGCTCCAAAAATTAGCATCAGGATAAGAAACTTGAAGGTGATTTCCATCAAAGGGAAGTACTTTCCGCTCAAATGAGACAATGCCCTTTGGCATATCAGAGCTTATTCTTTTAAAATAGTGAATGATGCACCAAATCTTATTTTCCTGCTTTTGACTATAATCATCATACAGACTCCTGAAAATATTCATGGCCAGTCTTTTAGATTCAGAATTCTTCGACAGTAGATGAAACAAGAAATTCAATACTTGGTGCTAATAGACAATAAATTGTACTGGAGAATATATGCCTTGAAAGAGAAAAAAATAGAAGCAAGTAAATAATGCCATAGACCAATTGTCCTTTTGATTCATTAGTGAGGCTTAGAAACTTTTGAGAAAATACAAATAAAAGATAAAATTTAGGCAATGCAGCTTTTGATAATATTGCCACTACTAGCCAGCAGGCCTCCAAAAAGAAAAATAAAGTCTTAATAATCAAGGTTGTCATGATCTTGATTTACAGTCCTAAACCATCAACACATTAAACTCTATAATCTTCCCTAAATTTCTCCGCTGCAACTACAACCTTATGATTGTTAGACATGAATTTTAACCAATGTACATTGTATTCAACATGTCTGACAGCATATAGAAAGTAAAGTATTAAATTCTAAAGTCCTATATACCATAGTTGTAATTATGCTAGAGTTTGAGGGTGCGTATGTAGTTTTCTCAAATTTTGAAAGCTCATGCTCTTTCTCCCAAGCTCCATTGGGGGAAAAAAAAAAAAAAAAAGTCCGAGCTCCAATACCCCACCCCCTCCCAACCAATCTCCCTCTCTCACTCACAGATATGGCATTGGCTCCACCATTCTGACACCACTACTACCAATGAACAAAATGAAAATTAAAATGGCAGAACAAGCATAGTTGTTAGTGGTGCCAAGGCAAAATGCCATAACGTTTAAAAATTCAAATGCAATTATGCACTACCATAAATAGAAAGTACAGTAAGTCATAGTGCGCCAGCATAGAGATCACCTGCCATAAAAGACTGTTCAGAGCTCCAACAAATATGGCTAAAAGTTACTTACGCAAACAACTCATCAAAGTTGATTGGAGGAAGATCTTTATAAGTCCTATTATCGTCTGGGAATAGGCAAAAAAGAGAGCAACAAAGGAGAGCAGCAACTAACTCCTGAAAGGAAGCAAGTAATTCACTATATTAACAAATGACTGTAATCTCATCAAATTTTCATGCCACTGGTGGCCCTAAAGCCACCAGAAAAACTCATACTCAAAGCACACGACATCATAAACATGTTATGCATGTGAAGGATTAGCTAGGAATGCATCACATGGACAATGGGAATCAACTGGTTTGAAGCAAATGTTTTGCAGATTTGATCATCAGTTTCTGTCATGCTGGTAACATTCATGAACAACTAAGTTTGCAAATCTTATAACTCTTTCCAATCTATATAGAACTTGTATCCATTCATTACTCCATAAAATTCAATTTTCTAACCAACTTCCAACAAGAGGTCAATAAAGCCAAATACAAGTACATAAAATATTATAAAGGCAAACCTGTCTGAGGAAAACTATTCCAGCTTCCTGTGATTCAAGCAAGCGTAAACCAGCACCTCCTTCTCCATCTACAATCATATCTGTACTTTGATAGTGTTCTTCCAAGAGAGAGGGAAACCGCAAAAGTAAATTTGCCAATGCTGGAATTACCTCTTCAAACCACTTCTTAGATTCCACGCCAGACATCAGCTGAATCAACAGGCCATAATTTCAGCAACCCAAAGACATGTTAAAAGGCCATAAGAACTCCTTCCAGACCCATATTTCGGCCATTTAAGGCTTGATTGTGAGGACAGCTCAGGAGTGGATGGAGGGGACTAAGTGTCCAAATTCTAACCACTAATTGGATGTGTAAAAGCAATGGAATGGGGTGAGTTCAAATGAAATGGAGCCCATCCCAACCCAACGCGCAATTTTACTCAGCTCCTCCATAGTAAGCATTTGTATTGGATTGAATTATCAATAAATTTTCATCTTCTCTGCTAAACCGCTCCATACCTTTCTTATGTTTTGCATTTTAAAATAAGTCACAGTAGAAATCCCACTCTTCAGACCTACCACACTTCATTAATGGCATTGGAACATCCAAACAATGGGAGTGGATTACCATTAAACTTCAACAAGAGTAACCATCCGTCATTTAAGTTTGGGCTCAATTTCAATTTCATCCAAAAGTTTTCTGTCAATTTCGTCCTGCATGTTCATAGAACTTCTCTATCTCTTCATTATTTCTAACACCATTCAAATTGCTAAGAAAATTAGCTAAACAGTCAAACATGAAGCCATAGCCAACATTAGATGCAAACATGGATACTACATTACCATTCAAGGTATCAAACCCAACATTTCACCCAATAATCTTGAGCATGAAGAGGGTAAGAAAAACAAAATGATGCCACTTTGAGTTTATCAGGTGTGCATTGCACGTTCCCGAAAAGGGTCCTTCGACCTTAAAATTTCAATTAACCGAGCCATGTGCCCGCCAACTGACTCTATAAAACACTCTGCTCAATCCATGACCAACAAAACCCGATCTTTTCAAAACTCTCAATCAAACCCCATAAAAATATCGAACGAAATCGATCATTAAACGCATGCAAATGCAACTAGCATCAAAGTAGCACGTAGTTAGGACAAGCTAACTGTATATTACCTCGTCGAAGAAGAAGGCGTAACCTTGTGAGGCGGAAGGGGCTAGAGGTTGAGTACAGAGACAGAGAGAGTTCCTGAGGTCGGAAATGGCGAGGAACAAGAGCTCACCGGAGTCAACTTGGCTATGAAGAGGCCCTCTTCCCAGAGCTTTGAGTGCTTCCACAACTTGGGACGGCCAAAAGAGAGAGGAAGAACGAAGAAGAAGGGGCAGAAATGGTAAAATTGACCTCAAGTCCTCTCTGTCTTCCATAGTTTCTTCCTTTGTGATTGCGAATGGAGAGGAAGAGGAGGACAACGCTTAAAAGCAAACGCAGGAGGAGGAATTCTTAGGTACTCCCAGAGTACCACGTAACCTGTACGCTGACTAATAATATGATGCCATGTGAAGTAACTTTATCCCATCTGTCAGCTGACATGTCAGCTCTCACACTCTCTCATATTTTAATAAACTCGCATCGAAATTCGTGGCCCTTTTAATCTCCTCTATTCTCTCTCATGTACATCCCTTTTTTAACGCCTATTCGCTATTTCCCCTCATTCAGGCACATCACTTGGCCCCCCTCCTCTGGTATTTCTCTTCCCTCCTTCGCACTTGTATTGCAAAAATTTTAAGATGATTTCTTTTTCATTCCACAAATTTTATTTGCCTTCATATTTCTATAAAAAATATATAATTATAATTTTATATATTATAATCATTTGAATGGTTGAATTTGAAGACAAAGTTAATAAAACTTAAAAATTTTCTTAGTTTATGTGAAACATATTAAAAATAATTTATAAATAGAATAGGAGAAATAAAAACTAGTGGACTAAAATATGCTATATGAATTTAAACAACATAACTAAAATGTAAATTCAAAAAATCTAGCCTAACTTAAAAATTTGTTGGGAATTGCAATAATTTAAATGCTTGCATAAAATGCAAGAGACTCATAAAATTATATAATTAGAATTATAATTTTGGTATATAATTATTTTAACATGTTACTTGATTTTAATATATAAAATTATAATTATATATTTTTTATATAGATATAAAGGTAAATAAAATTTGTGCAATGAAAAAGAAATCATCTTAAAACTTTGCAATATAAGTGTGAATGAGGGAAGAGGAGCATCGGAGAAGGACGGTCGGAGGGTCAGAGTGACACGCCTGAATGAGAGAGAGGGAATAGCTGAATGGGTGCTGAACAAGGGACGTACATGAGAGACAATATAAAAGATTAAAAAAGGACACGGATTTCTATAAGAATTTATTAAAATATTAGGGTGGGTGGGGAGCTAACATGTCAGCTGACAGATGGGATAAAATTACTTCACATGGCATCATATTATTGGTCAGCGTACAGGTTACGTGGTACTCTGAGAGTACCTAAGAATTCCTCAGCGCGGGAGTTGCCAGTTGCGCGTATGGGCTTATAGGCTATAGGTTAATGGGAACTTTGATTAAAAAATCATGTTTGAAAAATTTAAGTGAATGTAATTATAATATGTGAATATAACGTACCTGTGTATAACATATCTTTCTTGAAAAATTCTTAGCTGAACCTGGTCTACCACGTCATTTTTTATATGATCAACCATAAGCTAATAACTCAGCTAATTTTAATTCTAGTTGACAGATGATTAAGCAGCCCCAATCAATTCAAATTTTATTTTCTAAACAAATAAATAAGGGTCCGAGGTTCAAAGGGAGAAATTGAAGGGGTTAGCCGGATTTGCATTGGGTGCTCATCACTTATCTGGATCGTCCATATCTGATCTGGACAGTCCAGATTTATTTTTATTTTTATTTTTATTTTTTAAAAATAATTATTTTAATAGGTAGAGAATAAAAAATAAAGATAATTTCTTAACTATCATTTTTTAAAAATATAATTTTTTCTAATTTTAAAATAATTATTTAATAATATTAAATCTAAACCGTCCAGATTAAATCTGAACCGTTTAGATTAAATCTGAACCGTCCAGATTGTCCAGAACACCAAATGGAAGCCCGGGGTTAGCCTAGCCTTCCAAAATCTTCTTCGCCAACGAGGAGTATGTCGCGTTGCCGCCGGAGAGTCTGTAGCGTTGCCGGCTAAGAGTCCGCAACTTTGCTGCATCTTCAATTTCAGTTTCGCTTCTAGTGCGCGTTCTTCCTACGGCATCTCTCTCGGCACGCACTCTTCATCAACTGTCGCACCTTCTGTCACCTTTTTGTTTAGAATTGGTCTTGGGTAAAGAAGGTTTGTAGCCGTGGATGGCATCTTCAAACTCTAGGTCTCCACCGATGCTTGGAAGGGACAAATATCGCAGGTGCTGGAACTTCTCTTTTATCTTTGCGGCGCTACTGGTTGGCAAATGAGTTTGATTCAATTTCTGGAGGAAATAATTTATTTCAACTTCTGAAATTAACAAAAAAAAAAAAAAAAGGGACTCGACAAACCATGGAGAACCCTGACTCCCCTCGGCGCATCCTCTCCCGGTGACTTCCCTGTACTCGGCGACCCGAGCCAATGAAGGCCTCGAAATTTTGAGATTGCGACTATGAGGAGGCGTTGCCCAGTGAGATGGCCTGAATCTAAGATCGATTTCTTCCCTTAGGTGTTCTCCCGCTCTTCTTTCCCCTTCTATGCAATTCGTTTTTCTACTGCGCCGGCTATGCAGGACATATTACTTGGGAGCCTTGAGGGGTTTGGCGGATAAAAACTTGGGGCTAACGGAAAATCACATTCATCCACCAATATTTAGGTAGAACCTCAAGTTCTTTATTCATTTGGTAATTTGGTCATTGGAATGCATGGCATCATTATCATTGCCTTCATAAAAAAATCATTAGTCATGTCAAAATCAATATACATTTTCGTGCAATCTAAGTTTTTTGTATCTTTGCTGGATATAATATAAGTTTGTTGTATTGAATGGGTGTAACAAAATTCATATAAATTCTTGATATAGCTCGCCTTCGGTGTAGGAATAAATTTCTCAGCATATGAACTTTCTGTAAATATTATTCTGCTTCATTTTTCTACCAAATTTTGGTAATAAAGATTTGGACAAATTCGTAATATTTGATTTTCGATTGTCAAAGTGCAGGATACGCAGAACATTTGTTGAAGCCAGCATCCAATGGCATCAAGTAAAGTTGATATTGGTGGAATTATGAAGACTCATGAAGGAGATTCGTTTAGACAAGGAGCAAGTCTCAAATGAATAATACAATCATAGAAGCTATGAAAATCTTGTTTTAGAAAATTGCTTATTTGATGATAATTAGAGTCAAGTTAATATTTATTATCAGCTTTTATAAATGGCCTTTGAACTTCGGGCTTGAAAATATTTTTTGAAGTCTTGGTTTGAGGGTCTTGTACATAGCGACACTAGAACGGGAAGAAGTTCAATACCTTGTTGGGATGATTGTGGTTGTGTATGGTTGTATTTTCTTTACTAGTTTGCTTGTAAGAGCCAGTCTTAGCTTGGAACCTATATCAAATTGAATGAATGAAGTTTGTTTACGCTTGTCACTATTACTTTACATCTATGCTTATTTGTGCAGGTTTAACATGGTATATGATGGTAGACTTATGACAGTTTTTTATATATGTAGGTGTACATCTCATAGGAGATGGGATATATGTGGCAACTTCATATAATAAAACCGATGCAAACTATTGGCTATGGTTTTGAAAACAGAGCAACACAATCAGCATAATAAAACTTCATCCCCTGCAAGTAATTGCCTATCACAAGTTACACGCTATGGTTGTCAAAGCAAAATTATTAATAACCACTAATGGAAAGTAATAATACAAAGTCAAAAGCATAAGATGAAATAACATTTGCAGCTTATTTTCTTAAAAAATTAATTACATCTGCCCGATTAGCCTTCTAATAACATATTTGTATTTACATTCACCTGGCACTGAATAATACATTGAAAAAAACAAAGTCAAACTAGAGAGCTCTCCTAGCCGACAAATCTACATTCAGAAATCTTCATCCCTGTACTCTTCATCATTCCACCACTGATTTGGACCAATCGCTTCCCCAACAATTCTATACCAGCAAGCACGAGCTCTGAGACATTCTCTAAAAATATGAAAAAGTGCCTCTTCCTCACCACATCCAAAGCTACACTTCTATCAAGAGCCAATTGTCTTCTAACCCTTCAGAATTAGTGAGAACTCTATCTTGTGCAACTGGCCATTTGAATATTCAAGTCTGAAAAAGACCAGCATCGCATTAGGGAATTATAATATCAGAGCAGTGATATACTAACTAGAGATCTAGCAATTTGAACACGTTAAGTAATTTCAATAAGCACAAAGCAGGTTCGCAAGAACATTTGAACATTCAACTGGCTTTCTTTTCATTTTGATAGTGCATACCATCATTTCATTATAAATTAGACTACTGCCTAACAAATGTCTTTAGTTACTTGAGCAAACTGCATTTTGACATAACACCACCGATGTAGGTTCGCAAGAAACCACTAAATAAGAAAGAAATAGCAAAGAAAGAGGAAAATCTAATCACCATAGATTCCTGTGCTGACACGATTAATGAAAGGAAACTTAAGGTGAGTAACTATGTAGTGGATTGTCTAAAAAAACTTAGCTTTTTATAATATGACAAACTTATTATGATAAAGAATTATGCATAAACCTGAAAAGGATATCATAACATAATATTATGCATAAACATTGTCTATTTCTTAAACATTGGGTCTGACTAGGATGGGTTTAATGGAACAGTCACAAAATATGTAGCAAATCATACGTATAGCTTATACATCTAACACTAATTTCCCATCAAACATTTTCCCATAAGAAGGAATTAATTAAATGGACACCACTAACTCTACGTCAATACAGAACAAGACCTTTCCGCCCATAAATATCTTCCGTTTAACTTACAACTGAAAGCTCTTGCTCTCTTCCCTAACAATAAACCATGTCTTCATCCCAAGGTGGTCCATTTATCCATGTAGAGGGAAAAAGAAAAACTTGATATAATACTTGGAATTGCCATTCAAATATAGAGACATGAACATCAGTTTGTGAACAAGCTAGACTAGTAGTACCACAAAGATAAAAGATAGAAGTTTCAGAACCTATGATATTTGTCCCTTCCAGGCAACGATAGAGACCTAGAGTTTGAGGATGCCGTCCATGGCCACGAACCTTCTTTACCCAAGACCAACTCTAAAGGAGACGTGCCACAACGTGCGACAGATGATGAAGAACGTGTGCCGTGAGAGATGGCATAGGAAGAACGCATGCCAGAAGTGAAACTAAAATCAAAGATGCAGAAAAGCTACGGACTCTTCACTAGTGATGCTAAGGACTCTCCGACGGCAACGCCACATACTCCCCATTGGCAAAGAAGATTTTGGAAGGCTGGGCTAGGGCATACTTCTTCAACCCCTTCAATTTCTCCATTGAACCTTGGTGACGAGTTTTTTTCCCAGAATTTAGAGGTTTATTTATTTGTTTGGAAAAAAAAATTGAATTGATTAGGAGCAAGGGAATCATCAGCCAACTAGGATTAAAATTAGCTGAGTTGTTAGCTTGTAAACCTTTGAATTCGGAATATGGTAAAGTACAAATGGTGTGGCAGACCAGGTTCATGTAAGAATTTCTCGCACAAGGAGTGTATTCAACAATGGTCGTGCGTCTTTACTTTACCAAATGCCATATTCTAAGCGTTAAAAATTTACCCCTTATAATTTGATTAATGCATAAACACAACAACTATTATTTGATTCGTTAACTACTAGCCGCTTACACCACTTGATCTTATTATTTTTTTTTTTGGACTCACACTTGATCTGATTATAAGCTTTAGCCAAAAGCAAAAAGTAGTCATATTTCTTGATTAAAATTGATCAAACGTTCAAAATAATTAATACACACACAGGTATGTCTGTATCCTACTCTCACAATGAACATTAATGCTATGGAATTTTGCATCTTAGTTAATTATGTAACCAAAGCCTACTAGAAGCATCTAGTGATATTTTACTACTTTCGATTCTTAATTTAAAAATTAGTTAACTAATTTGAGTATATTAAAAAAATTTATTAAATTATTTATTTGTAATAAATGGATGTTATCTTCCTAAAATACCTTTACTAATCATGTGTATTAGTTAGAACTAAAATTTGATGAAACATGTAACATGTGCAACTACTACAAGGACTATCTTGGGAATAATGGATAAGTATGAGAGATAAAATGAATTGGGATCTTATATTTAGGACCAAATTAAAATTCAAACTAATTTTAATATTAAAAATCGGAGGTAGTATCTCCTAAGGAGAAAAGCATAGGACATTATTAACAGTATTTATATTAATTTATTCCTACAGGCAAAAATAGGGGAAGTACATCTCATTTTATATTAACTTTTTTTATTTTATCCAGTATAAATAGGACAACATATTATATGCGAGTCTTAGAATTTCTACCATAATATTGTATAGACAAAGAATTTTTACCATAACATCTAAGAAAATATACATTGTGTAAACAGAAATATAAAAATAACTTTTGTCCGGTTCAAAATTTGTATGGTACACTATCATTGAATTTAGGAACCATCTAAAATTTACTTGACGTCTCATTTTAACAACTTCAATGTATATCAAACTTTAAGAGAATTGAGCTCTTCTTCATCTCTTCTTTTTATTCTCCAAAACAAAGTTTGAATGTTGATTTTGTGCCATGTACAAAGACATGAAAATTCAATATTTATGGATACGAGTTTGAAGGAGCAATTGGAAATATTTGGTTTAGAAAAGAATAGACCATGTGTGATGATAATTCACTACAAAAAAAATTAACTTTGAACGGTAATAAAAGTGCAGCCGAAAGTTTTTAGCGGTGACAAAAATTTGTGGCCCAATCATTGCCATAGTGATTGTTATTGAAACTTATTAGTGGCGACAAAGTGAATTGCCGCTAAAAGACCATTCAACAGCAACACAAAAGTCGCTACTAAAAGACCCTTCAGCGACGACAAAAAAGTCACTTGATTGCCACCTTGCCTATGCCACATGTCCCTACCTTGACGTGCCATATCACTAACTGGATATTATCACCTTAAATATAGCTCTTTCATGGTTCGAACTTTTGACCTCCTCCTTTTACGTGCCTTCTTTTTGCCATTAAGTTGGAATGAATCTAGTGATAATTGTTGCAAAATTAAAAAATATATATACTAGTAATAAAATATTGAAATAGACTTTCAGTGTCCTTTAGCCTAAAGACTATCATATTAAATATTATTAAATAATAATACTATTATCAAATATTTATAATTAATTTTCTTATTTGATTAAAATATTTATTTATAATATCTATTTTTGATTAAAAATATAATTTATACAATATTATTTGTTGTATATTTTTTTATTTTTAATTATTCAAGTTATTATATTATATATGTATGATTTGAAATATGGAAATAGTATATAAATAATAATAAAATTTAATTATAAATTTTATCATGCTTGTTTAACTCTCCCTCACACATATAATTATAATATCTCACTTTCATACACACATTTATTCCTTCCTCCTTCCCTCTCTCTTACTCTCACACACTCCATATTATCTCTCTAACCCTCTCTTTCTCTCTCTTTCTAACACAATAACATGTGAAAATACTTTATTTTGTCATAACAAATCATATTAATGAACAAAATTATTGTCTATATATAATAGTTTTTTTTCAGAAACTTAAAATAATAATACAAAGTTAAAATAGACTTTTTGCAGAGACACGTGAGTCGCTGCTAAAATTAGGTACTTTGCTAAAAGCCCTTTTCAGTAGCAACATTAGGGAACCATTGGATTGATGATGAAAAAAATAATTTATCTTTAATCTGAATTTTAAAAAAATAAGATTAGATAAAAGTTAATTTGGATATGTAACATACAAAAAAAAATATTAAAAAAAAATATATTTTAAAAAAATATTTATTAAATTAAATAAAATAATATTTTATTATTATTAAATTTATTAAAAAAAAAAGAAACAGCTTTCGGTGGAAAGCTGGGAACATTTGACAAAAGGAAGAAATTGGGGGGAGTAGCATTTAATGAAAGATGGAAAAAATGGAATAGGGTAGTTGGATGGTGGAAGGGAAAATAGGATAAAAGAGAGGGAGAGGAGACGGAGGAGGAAGAGAGTGAAGGAAGAGAGAAGAGAGTGAGAAGCTGAGAGGAAAAGAGAGAGAGAGCTAAATTGCAGAGTACCTGACGGTTTTGGAGATCATTTAGGTACACAAAACTACTTCTTGTTATCATATTTTCTTTATGAATATTTCCTATATATTTATATCTTTATATTATTAGTTTCATTATCATGTTTAGAGAAAATTTTACCGTTTGAGTATAGAGTAAATATGGAGTTTTGACAATATATGACCGTAGAAATTTAAAGATCCATTATTAAGGAATTTTAATCGGTTTATTTTTGTTTAATGATTATTTTGAGAATTTTAAACTAAGATTTTAGTTGAAAAGTTTGTTATTTAGACTTGTAATATGTTTTTACCGATTAAATTTGAGTTAAATAATTTATTTGAGTTATTTAATATATTATTGATGTTTTAATCGGCTTAAATATTGAATAAGTTAAATATATATTTTTGAAATAATTTTTGAATGCTTGAAAAATTATAAATTGAGAATTTTGTGAAATTAAATAAAGCTACAGTTTGTTTATAATTAAAAAATATATATATATACTTTTGTTAAATTTAAATAGCCTTATATGTAAATTATTTTTCAAAATAATATCTATTATAAATGTCTAGATTTGGGAGAGTTAATATATTTATGTAATTTTGGTTTAGAGGGTAGTCTTAGAATTTTAGAGTAGCTTTGAGTTTATGTTAATAAATATTTATGTGCAATTTTGTAGACTTGAGGATTTTGGAGTAATCTTTGTGTGAATATTTGTAAGCTAAAGAGTACCAGGTAACTCTGAAAATTCTTTCTTGTACATGTGAATTGTGTATGATTATATTGTGGATTTACTAATTATTATATTCCTGAAATATAATATTATGATTTTGTAAAATAAATGTTTTGGTATGTTACATGATTTTATTAAGATTTGTTGCTAGTAATTATGATCAATATTTAAATATATTAATAGCTATGAAATTATCATGATTGCTATTAAATGGTATATAAGTTTTATTGCTATCTTATTTTTAATATATTTGAGGAGTATTTATGATGTAACATTATTGGCATCTGACATGCATTGTTGGGCTAAGGATAGAAGGAGATTGCATGGATATAAAATTACCACGTGGTATGCCATCACTCGGTGCACAGTGGATGGCACTTGTCAGGGCCCCTTCTTCCATGTTTTCCTTTGGCCGGGAATTCATTGGAGCTGTGGGACATGTGACACCTCCCTATTCACAAAGGAGGGGAGCCATAGTCCGAGCTTGAGCTCTATATCTTTGGCCGGATATATCTCTAGTATCGGTGAGCTTGGAATAATTCAGTAAAATGGATTAGTTCCTATCGGACTATGTGTTAGCCTATGGCTCCAGTCAGCGGTATAAGGGTGGACGGTGATATAAGGGAGGCAGCATATTGCATTATTTTTGGATATATTAGAAAAATGATATTGGTATATTGTTGGGAAAAAAAATGAAATTGAATTGGATGTCTCAAATCCGTGATTTTTAATATATTTATATACACACATATAAACAGATTTTTGGTTTATCATATATGATTTGCTTGTATAGGTTAGAATTTCAGTAGTTACTGAGACGTTTGATCTCACCCCCTATATTAACAATTTTTCAGGCGAAGGATCTAGTAGGCAAGGGAAGGCACCAATGGAGTGAGCCGTGAAGGCTTTTGTGCTCCTCAAGCACATGCTATGTTATATTTTTATTTGCCATGACTATAAGACTTTAATAGTTTATGTTGTTAAGTTATGTTAGAAATGTTTTGAAATTTTGACTTAATTGCAGTATTAAAAATATGTATGGACTTTTAAATTAAATATTTTATCGCGTATATTGATATAATTATGTGAGGTGTTACATTTTTGGTATCAGAGCTGTAACGTTCCATGGCTTTTTAATTAACTTTTATGTAAAGTATTTTCCCAAAAGGTTTGAAAAAAAAAAATGGCTAGGGGTCATGGCAATTTAAATATAATAACATGTGCACTTCCCTTTAGTTTTTAGATTAAAAGTTTATTTTAGTAACGCTGCTTAGTTTACCTAGTGTCCCTGTGCTATTCTACATAGGAAGGAGAATGGTGAACACTCGAAGGACTAATTCTACCCCAGTTCCACATCAAAATGTTTCTTCTCGTCAAGATAATGATGCTATTTTGCGAGAATTACGAGATTATGTTGTGAGCATTGATCGAAGAGTGAGGAGACAAGAGGATGAGCTGCTGGTAATCAAAGGTCAACGTGATAGTCATCAAGAAGAAAATGGCCCTGTTGATGATGAAGCTCCCAGTGACCACCAGTCAATAGGTGATACCCTTAGAGGCACTGAATCGAAAGGTGGTAGCAGTGCACATTCTCAACAAGACCTTGCGCGTATCACACTGCTCTGGGAAAGTTTTAGGAAGTTCGATCCTCCTAAATTTGAGGGCAGGCTGAATCCATCTGAAGCTGAAGAATGGATCGAAAGGCTGGAGACTATATTCAGAATAGTAATCTGCACCTCGCAGGAAAAAGTGCAACTTGCTGAGCAGCTGTTACAAAAGGCAGCAAGGAAGTGGTGGGACAGCATCAAGCCTTTTGAAAGTGTAGAGATAACTTGGGAAAGGTTCAAGGAGAAATTCTTCCAACACTATTTTCCTAATGCCCTTAGAGCGGATCAAGAAGCAGAATTCTATGCCTTTAAGCAAGGGAACCTAAATGAGGAAGACTTCATTGCTCGATTTCTCGAGTTAGTTAAGTACATTACTTATCCGCAGACGCAACCTGACTCAAAATGGATGGCTGATAGGCTACTGGAAAAGGCCAGGCCAGAATTAAGAACAGCTCTAGCACCCTTGGAGATTAATGATTTTGAAAAAATGTGCACCAAATTGCGAATCATTGCTAGAAGAATGAGAGAAGAAGAAGCTGAGAAGAGAAAAGAATCTTATACAAGGTCCGTTCCATTCATGAGACCTACGGGAGGAATCAGTAAGAAGAATACTTACAGCTTCAACAACTCCAAGAAGCGGTTTAATCAGCCCTCGAGGAATCAATCTGGTGGACCTTCGAGGAGTCAATTCAGTGGACCCTTGAGGAGTCAATTCAATGGACCTCCGAGGAGTCAGGTCAGTGGGGGACAGAGCTCTTACAGGGGTTCTACAGCTCCTATCACTAGCACCGCCAATAGTCAAAGGTGTGCCAAGTGTGGGAAGGTGCATCAAGGAAATTGCATTATCTGCTTCAAGTGCGGGAAACCGGGCCACATTTTCAGATTCTGTGAGGAAGGCTCACGAGGTGTCAATGATACTAGAGCTGCAGTCCCAGGAAGAGTGTTTGCACTATCTCAAGAAGAAGCTGACACTTCCCTAATTTGATTAAAGGTATTCTCAAACTCCAAGGCTTTGAAACTCAAGCTTTATTTGATTCTGGTGCAACACACTCATTTATATCTAATGATTATGTGCCTCGTCTAAGTATGCATATGTATGAATTGCCTTGTGATGTGATTGTCTCTACACCGGCGGGAGCCTCGGTGAAAACTTCTAAAGCATGCTTGAATTGCATGATTGAATTTGAGGGTAGAACATCCACTATAGACCTTGTTTGTCTACCCTTAAGGGTATTGACTGATTGTAGGAATGGATTGGTTGTCGGCAAATGACGCCATCCTAGATTGTAGAAGGAAGACCATTTCTTTACCGGTCGCCTTCGCCAGTTCTAGTGGGCCACAACTGCTGTCTTTAGTGCAAGTTGAAAAGTGTATTCGAAAGGGTTGTCAAGCCTATATGGTGTTCTTCTCCATTCACACAACAGCTGAAAAAGGTGTAGAGGAGATTGCAGTGGTGAGTGAATTCCCGGATGTGTTTCCAGAGGAGATAACAGGTTTGCCTCCAGAGAGAGAAGTGGAGTTCTCCATTGATCTTGTACCTGGAACCGAGCCTATCTCTAAAGCTCCTTATCGGATGTCTCCATCAGAATTAGCAGAGTTAAAGAAACAGATCGAGGAGTTGCTGGAAAAGGGCTTCATTAGGCCGAGTGTATCTCCTTGGGGTTCGCCTGTGCTCTTTGTGAAGAAGAAGGATGGGAGCATGAGACTGTGCATTGATTACCGCCAATTGAATAAGGTAACCATAAAGAACAAGTACCCTTTGCCCAGGATCGATGATCTACTTGACCAGCTATCTGGAGCGTCAATATTCTCTAAGATTGACTTAAGGTCAGGTTATCACCAATTAAGGGTTAGATCTGAGGACATCCCAAAAACTGCATTTAGAACAAGATATGGCCACTATGAATTCCTTGTTATGCCGTTTGGGTTAACCAATGCTCCAGCTGTCTTTATGGATTATATGAACAGAATCTTCCGACCTTACTTGGATAAATTCGTAGTGATCTTTATTGATGACATCCTTATTTATTCTAAGGATGAGGAAGAGCATAAACAGCATCTTAGAATTGTGCTGCAAGTGTTAAGGGAACACAAACTCTATGCAAAGTTGTCAAAGTGTGAGTTTTGGCTCAAAGAAGTAAAATTCTTGGGTCATGTTGTATCAGCTGAAGGTGTATCAGTGGACCCTAGTAAGATTGATGCAGTGTTAAATGGGACAGACCACAAAGTGTCACAGAAATAGAAGCTTTCTTGGACTGGCAGGCTACTATAGGAGATTCATTAAAGGCTTTTCGCAGATAGCTATGCCCTTAACCAGACTAACTAAAAAGGACCAACCGTTTGTTTGGACTGAGAAATGTGAAGCAGCCTTTCAGACTTTAAAGACCAAGTTGACCACTGCACCGGTACTTGTGATTCCAGACCCTACACAGTCTTTTACTTTGTATACTGATGCTTCTAAGAAGGGTCTTGGGGCTGTATTAATGCAAAATGGTAAGGTAGTTGCTTATGCTTCTCGACAATTGAGGCCGCATGAGGAAAACTACCCTACTCACGACTTGGAATTGGCAGCAGTCGTATTTGCATTGAAGATTTGGAGGCACTATCTCTATGGTTCGCAATTTGAAATTTTTAGCGACCATAAGAGTTTGAAGTACTTGTTTGATCAAAAAGAACTTAACATGAGACAAAGAAGGTGGATGGAGTTTCTTAAGGATTATGATTATGAGCTAAAGTATCATCCAGGGAAGGCAAACGTTGTAGCAGATGCCTTAAGTAGAAAATCTATCCATGCAGCCCAATTGATGGTCAAGGAGTGGAACCTGCTGCAAGATGTACAAAGTACACCTATTGATATAATGTCTGGGTTAGTTGCTACCATGAAAGCACTAACCATTGAGAGTACAACTTGGAAGGAAATTAAAATTTCCCATTGGAGGATGAGTATCTACTAGGGGTTAGAGAAGAAGTTGAACAAGGAAAAGAGTCCAAGTTTAATATTGGTGAAGATGGGATACTAAGATATAAAGCGAGAGTGTGCCTCCCCAATGATAAAGAGTTAAAGAAGCTACTACTTGATGAAGCTCATAGAAGCAAATATACTATCCACCCTGGAGTGACCAAAATGTACCATGATCTAAAGCGAAACTGGTGGTGGCCTAGTATGAAGAAAGATGTAACTGAGTTTGTCTCTCGTTGTCTAACTTGCCAAAAGGTCAAGATTGAACACCAGAAGCCTCCAGGATTATTGCAAAATCTAGAGATTCCAGAATGGAAGTGGGATAGTATCTCCATGGACTTTATCACAGGTCTTCCTAGAACTCAATCAGGGCATGATGCTATTTGGGTGATTGTTGACAGATTGACTAAATCAGCTCATTTTCTAGCCATCAAGACAAATTACTCTTTGGAAAAGCTAGCACAGATCTATGTGAAGGAGATCGTCCGATTACATGGCACACCAAAGAGTATATATCAGATCGAGATCCACGGTTCACTTCAAGGTTTTGGAGATCGTTGCAAGACGCCATGGGAACACGGTTGAGGTTTAGCACCGCCTACCATCCCCAAACTGATGGACAAACAGAGAGAACTATCCAGACTCTTGAGGACATGTTAAGAGCTTGTGCAATTGAATTAAAAGGAAATTGGGATGATCACCTTCCTTTAGCAGAGTTTGCTTACAATAATAGCTTCCACTCAAGTATTCAGATGGCGCCTTATGAAGCATTGTACGGAAGAAAGTGTAGATCTCCACTTTGTTGGACAGAGTTGAGCGAGAGAAGTTTGATAGGTCCAGAACTGGTGGATTACACAACTCAGAAGATTAAGATGATACAACAGAAGTTGCTTACTGCCCAAAGCAGACAGAAAAGTTATGCAGATAGGAGAAGACGACCATTGGAATTCATGGTAGGAGACCATGTATTTCTAAGAGTCACACCGATGACGGGTATTGGAAGATCAATTCGAGCAAGGAAACTCACTCCCCGTTTCATAGGTCCTTATGAAATTTTGGAGAGAGTAGGACCAGTGGCTTACAGAATTGCCCTACCTCCACAACTGGCCAACATTCATAATGTATTCCACGTGTCACAACTCAAGAAGTACCACCCAGATCCATCTCATGTGATCGAGCCTGAAGAGATCGAGTTACAAGAGAATCTTACTTTCAAGGCCGAACCTGAACGCATTCTGGACGTTAAGGATAAGCAACTTCGGAATAAAACTATTCGGTTACTTAAGGTTTTCTGGAAAGGAATGTCTCCTGGAGATGCCACCTGGGAAACCGAAGAGCGAATGCGGCGTGATTTTCCTAACTTGTTTGATTAGGAAGAGTTAGTGTTGTGTTAGTTTGGTGATTGTATTATGGTATACTTGTACTTGTACTTATTGTACTTGTGGTGCTTTGATGTGTAGTATAGATATTTGTTTGTGTCTGCTGCTTGAAGTAAACTCTTTCTCTTCGTGTATCGAATTTTGGGGACAAAATTCTTTTTAGGTGGGAAGAATTGTAACATACAAAAAAAAATATTAAAAAAAAATATATTTTAAAAAAATATTTATTAAATTAAATAAAATAATATTTTATTATTATTAAATTTATTAAAAAAAAAAAGAAACAGCTTTCGGTGGAAAGCTGGGAACATTTGACAAAAGGAAGAAATTGGGGGGAGTAGCATTTAATGAAAGATGGAAAAAATGGAATAGGGTAGTTGGATGGTGGAAGGGAAAATAGGATAAAAGAGGGGGAGAGGAGACGGAGGAGGAAGAGAGTGAAGGAAGAGAGAAGAGAGTGAGAAGCTGAGAGGAAAGAGAGAGAGAGCTAAATTGCAGAGTACCTGACGGTTTTGGAGATCATTTAGGTACACAAAACTACTTCTTGTTATCATATTTTCTTTATGAATATTTCCTATATATTTATATCTTTATATTATTAGTTTCATTATCATGTTTAGAGAAAATTTTACCGTTTGAGTATAGAGTAAATATGGAGTTTTGACAATATATGACCGTAGAAATTTAAAGATCCATTATTAAGGAATTTTAATCGGTTTATTTTTGTTTAATGATTATTTTGAGAATTTTAAACTAAGATTTTAGTTGAAAAGTTTGTTATTTAGACTTGTAATATGTTTTTACCGATTAAATTTGAGTTAAATAATTTATTTGAGTTATTTAATATATTATTGATGTTTTAATCGGTTTAAATATTGAATAAGTTAAATATATTTTTGAAATAATTTTTGAAGGCTTGAAAAATTATAAATTGAGAATTTTGTGAAATTAAATAAAGCTACAGTTTGTTTATAATTAAAAAATATATATATATACTTTTGTTAAATTTAAATAGCCTTATATGTAAATTATTTTTCAAAATAATATCTATTATAAATGCCTAGATTTGGGAGAGTTAATATATTTATGTAATTTTGGTTTAGAGGGTAGTCTTAGAATTTTAGAGTAGCTTTGGAGTAGTTTGAGTTTATGTTAATAAATATTTATGTGCAATTTTGTAGACTTGAGGATTTTGGAGTAATCTTTGTGTGAATATTTGTAAGCTAAAGAGTACCAGGTAACTCTGAAAATTCTTTCTTGTACATGTGAATTGTGTATGATTATATTGTGGATTTACTAATTATTATATTCCTGAAATATAATATTATGATTTTGTAAAATAAATGTTTTGGTATGTTACATGATTTTATTAAGATTTGTTGCTAGTAATTATGATCAATATTTAAATATATTAATAGCTATGAAATTATCATGAATTGCTATTAAATGGTATATAAGTTTTATTGCTATCTTATTTTTAATATATTTGAGGAAGTATTTATGATGTAACATTGGCATCTGACATGCATTGTTGGGCTAAGGATAGAAGGAGATTGCATGGATATAAAATTACCACGTGGTATGCCATCACTCGGTGCACAGTGGATGGCACTTGTCAGGGCCCCTTCTTCCATGTTTTCCTTTGGCCGGGAATTCATTGGAGCTGTGGGACATGTGACACCTCCCTATTCACAAAGGAGGGGAGCCATAGTCCGAGCTTGAGCTCTATATCTTTGGCCGGATATATCTCTAGTATCGGTGAGCTTGGAATAATTCAGTAAAATGGATTAGTTCCTATCGGACTATGTGTTAGCCTATGGCTCCAGTCAGCGGTATAAGGGTGGACGGTGATATAAGGGAGGCAGCATATTGCATTATTTTTTGGATATATTAGAAAAATGATATTGGTATATTGTTGGGAAAAAAAATGAAATTGAATTGGATGTCTCAAATCCGTGATTTTTAATATATTTATATACACACATATAAACAGATTTTTGGTTTATCATATATGATTTGCTTGTATAGGTTAGAATTTCAGTAGTTACTGAGACGTTAGATCTCACCCCCTATATTAACAATTTTTCAGGCGAAGGATCTAGTAGGCAAGGGAAGGCACCAATGGAGTGAGCCGTGAAGGCTTTTGTGCTCCTCAAGCACATGCTATGTTATATTTTTATTTGCCATGACTATAAGACTAATAGTTTATGTTGTTAAGTTATGTTAGAAATGTTTTGAAATTTTGACTTAATTGCAGTATTAAAAATATGTATGGACTTTTAAATTAAATATTTTATGGCGTATATTGATATAATTATGTGAGGTCTTACAGGATAAGCTGAATTGTGTTTAGATTATAGTTTTAAAAAGTTAGTTTGTAAAAGTAAAATCAGTAAAAGGTTATTTGGATTATGATTAAATAAAAATAAGTTTGTTTGTAAAATTACCAATATAAGTATGAGTTTTAATAAATAATAAAACACGATTTAAAAAATAATTTAACATAATACAATAAATTTAAATTAATTTAATATGAAGAAATGAAATTTAATAGGTGAATTAAATTTTAAAACTTTAAAAAAATTATAAAAAAATATTTTAAATATAGAGTGAAATAAGACGTCACTCTGTAAGAATGGGCGCAGGAGGAAAGAAGAAATATTCCCAGGGGCTATCAAGAATTGTACATGGGGATGGGATTGCGATTCTAGGTGATTGGAAATTCTGAGAAGACAAGCAGCGATGACAAACAGGGCAAGTATCATTTTGGTCAATGTTGAGCCAAACATGGATACATTCGAAGCAAAAGAAATGGTCGCAAGGTAATTTGCCTGCATCTCCTCCTCATTTGAACTCCTCCTTGCATATGGGACATGGTTTTCGCTCTTGTAATCGCCTTCGATATTTCCATATTCCTAACCAAATCAACATGGTCATCTTCAAACCCTCAGATTTCAGTTACATTTACACGGATTTGTGGAACTCGACTATGGTTTCATAGATGATGTTGCGGGAGCTTATCCACAATAAAAGAAGGCGGTGGTGATGGATGGAGTTGCCAATCAACTTTTAGTAGCTGAATGGAAAGTGTAAGGCATGGCATCTTCAGTGGCTGGGCTCGGCGTCTTCGATGACTTTGGTTGCAGAACGGTCCTGAATTAAGCTTTTCAAACTTAAAAAAAAAAAGCTCTTCTTCTTGGCTTAATTTACATCACACGGTCAGCCAGCTTATTTCCAATACGCTCAATATGTTATAAGCCATTCCAAACAATGAATCGATCTTCAATCAGGCTTTGTTAAACTTAAGCCATGTTTAGACCAACAAACGCTGACCCAAACAGGCATTAGGTCACCTCTAAAGGCATACTTTTAGAAGCAATATTAGGAGTTGCAGATAATAGTCATCGTTGACAGTAAGAATTTCAACAGCAACTCTTAATGTCACTGTTGAAAGTCACATTTTCAATGACGACATTTTGTGTGATTAGTTAGGTTAATTATTTATAATAAATATGTATTGTATTTTTAAAATACTTTTATTAATCATGTGTATTAAAATAAAAACCTTTTAACATGTATAATCATCATCATAGAGATTATTTTGAGAGAAATGAATAAATATGAAAAATAATGTAGATTAAGGTCATATATTTAGATTCAAATTGAATTTTCAACTAATTCTTATATTTAGAACATAAGGTAATATTAAACTTTGAGAAAGCTTGATAAACAAAGAAAAATACAAAATACTATATTTCAAGTCCTCACATTTCACTATAGCCTCATTAATTTTATGCTTAACGCGCATACTCATAAAACTAAATATAATACTTGGAAGAACTAAGGGTTCAAATTGCATTGTAAATTGTTGCCAAAAAAAAAAAACAAGAAGAAGCAATTGTAAATCGAAAAACCAGCTTTATTGCACTTCTGACTTCTCTAAGAGAACTAATTATTCATCTCTTCTTGATATTAGAAAAGCAAAAAAAAGAAAAGAAATTGCATGCTCTTTCCCCTTGTTCAGCTAAAAATCAGAAAGGTTTCCACCTTAAGGATCTATAAGTTTGCCCTCCACGGTGTTCATATGTGAAATCAATCTGAGGGATAACCTTATACAGCATGTCGTCTACATATTTGAAGTATCGAGACCTCCATTGATGACAAAAAATAATGGGAAAGATAATAATACCAAGGCCAAAAGTAAATCCCAATTCAGCACTTAAGAAATTCCAATCAATGTCACTGCCATGATTTGATTCATCAGATGTTTTGGATGACGATGTCGGGGTCAACAATCCTGGTACATCATCAAAATTGCAATTTTGTATCAATGGAGGCCCACATAAACCATTGTTTCCTTTGAAGGAATCAGCCTCAAATGACTGAATTTGAGTGCCTGTTGGGATTGGCCCTATCAGATGATTATAGGAGAGGTTGAGAACTGCAAGGAAATTTAAACTTGCTAGTTCTGATGGAATTCTCCCGCTAATAGAGTTCATTGACAAGTCTAATGATTCAAGATGCTTCAAGTTTCCTACAGATGAAGGAATATTACCTGAAAAAGCATTCTTTGACAAGTTCAATGCATGAAGTGCTTTGAAATTCATAATTTCCTCTGGTATTGGCCCTTCAAAATGATTGGATGAGAAATCCAAGGAAGTAAAGGCGACCAAAATCTTGACCAACTTTAGTTGTCTTCCTTTGTTGACAATTGTCACTGAATCCAAGTAGCTACGACGACCAAAATCATATGCATTGACATCAAAGAATATGCTATTGATCACAAATTGTGATTCTACTGCTATAATTTTGGCTAGCTCCAATGCAAGATCTTTGTTCACAGAGGATATTCCAACGTTGACGTCCATGAGATTAATGTTGTCATAGATGTCAATATACAATTGGCCCAACTTTGATTTGCTATCATCTTCATCAGGCGTCATCAATGATTTCCAACTTTGCAAAAGTGCAACAGGTAGAACACCACTTAAATTATTTGACGCCACATCAATAATTTGAGGTGCCTTCCACTTTCCATTGGTACTTGGACATTCAAGGCTCCCATAAAATCTATTTAACCTGAGAATAATGACTCTTAGGGTGGGTATGTTCCCTAAGAAACACGGAAATCTATCCGTCAATTGATTGTTTCCGAGGTTTATGACTTGCAGTTTAAGGCAATTAACCAAAGATGCTGGGATTTTACCACTCAAGAAATTTTCATTTAGGTCTAAGAATTGGAGGGCACAAGAAGTTGAAAATGTGTCTGAAATATGGCCTATGAGGTTGTTTCCAGCTAGATTCAACACCCTATGAGTTGAACTCATTCTTATCAAACACTCAGGAATGGAACCATTGAATTGATTATCAGAAAGATCAAGCATTCGAAGAGAAGACATGTTACAGAGGGATTCTGGGATTTTCCCCTGAAAACTATTATTTGCAAGGGAGAGAGAAGTTGCGAAAGGGATATGGTTACCGATATCTGGTGGGTCAATTAAGCTGAACTGATTGCTTGAGTAGTCCAAATGGAACACATTTTTTGGAAGTATGGGAGTTGGGCCTTTGAGTCGGTTGGAATGAAGATCAAGAGAAAACAAATTGGAGCTAATGTTTTGAAAAGGACCTTCCAAATCTGTTAGAAAATTGTTGGAAAGATTTAGGAAAACCAATGAATGAAACCTCCAAATCCAATTGGGTATTGTTCCTTGAATTTGGTTGCTGGATAGGTCAAGGTACAACAAATTGGATTGATGTCTGAGAAATCTTGGAAACTCGCTCAACTTGCAAGAAGCCAACATGAGGTTGCTCAATTTAGGGAATGGTGACTGATGACTTTGGTTAGAAACTAAATTTCCATCAACTAGCAAGTTGTTATGAGAGAGATCTAATGTCGCCAAATTTTCCATGCTTTTGAACATATCCAAGCATATGGTTCCATTGAACTTGTTTGAGGAAAACTCAATGAAACTTAGTTTTTTGAGATGAAAGATAGACCGAGGAATATGCCCTTGTAAATTATTCCCACTGATATCGAGGAACTCTAATGGGGAAGAAGAAGCATTTGGAAATTCATCCAACAGACCCTCAAATTTATTATGAGAAAGACTCAGTCCACGCAAAGATGGAAGTGTAAAAAGAGATGATGGAACACTCCCATTGAGAAAATTGCGACCTAAATCAATAAAGATAAGATTTTCAAGGCCCTTGAAATAAAAAGATGGAACTTCACCCTCTAAGCTATTGTTATTGATAGATAGATATGAAAGGTTCTTTGACATATTGAAAAATGGAAGAGAACCAGTGAAGTTGTTGAATGACAAGTCTAGATGAACAAGTGAAGTCAATTCTGAAATAGAATTGGGAAGCCTACCATGGAATTTGGAGTTTGACAGATCCAATGAAGACACCATCCTCAAATTGTGAATAGAAGTTGGTAGTTGCCCTGAGAAACATGTACGGCTAAGGTTTAATGAGCGGAGAAATACATTATGCTGGAAATATGGTAGAGAGCCTTGAAGATTTTGATTATCTGACAAATCAAGGGCCTGCAAGTTGGATATCTGGAAGATTTGTTTTGGGAACATCCCAATCAAATTGCAGTTTCTAAGATGCAAGGTGGTTAAGTTGGTTAAGCCACCAAAGGTCTCAGGCACAGAGCTTGAGAAATTGTTATTGTTCAACCGAAGAACTGAGAGAGATTGAAGCTTTACAAGTGATGAATCAATAGGTCCAAGGAGAAAACAAGAAGACATACTAACAATTTGAAGATTTTGTAGTGAAGATAGCGCTTGGCCCCACTCCTTCCCCTTGACAGACATCTTCACACCATCAAGATATAGCTCTTTAATTTCTGTGAGGTTCTGCAAGAACTTTGCCTTATTGGTCTCTTCAAGTTTTGTAGTGTGAAGTGAGGTTGATAAATCAAGAAAAACTAGCTTTCTCAGATAAGATATCTCATTTGGAATTTGACCCTTAAAACCTGCATTTGACAAATTCAAATACCTCAAGTTTTTCAGCCTGTGCAACTCTGAAGGAACCTCAGAATCAAACTCATTATAAGCCAAGTTCAAATTTTGCAGAAATTGCAAGTTGAAGAGGCTGCTGGAATTGTCAAGTCCTCCAGAGATGGATTCTTCACTAAGATCAAGAGCTATAACATGTGCCTTATTGTCACATGTTACTCCACTCCATTGACAGAAATCATGACTTTGGTTCCAATGAACCAATTTTTCGGACATGGAAGGGTTGAATACAAGGTTGTTCCTCAGATGAAGCAATGCAGATTTTTGATGGCTAATATAATTACCAGTCACAACAAAGATATTGATGCCCAAGTTTATGATGCAGAAAGGTACCAAGAAAAGCCATAAGGTTAGGATGGACCTCATTGCATATAAGAGACTCCAGTCCTCTCTGTTAATGATCAAATGAGGAAGGTGAAGGTTGTTTTTTGCCTTATCAAAGCACAGTATTCTTTTATACATTGTCACTTGCGTTAGAATTGAATGATTCTAAGTCATACGTTAATCTCAAAGTCTCTTCAATCTCAACGGTCAGATATACATCCCATCATGGCATCAAGAGCCCAATTTTCCCATATAAGCTTTTAGCGTAATTTGTAAGTTTGCATGACTTTCCATTCCATATTCTTACGTTGTCTTGATTGTGATGGTCACCACTAAAGACTCCCTGCCAAGTCCCTTTACTTCACATTATTCTTTTATACACTATCACTTGCATTAGAATTGAATGATTCTAAGTCGTACGTTAATTTCAAAGTCTCTTAATCTCAACAGTGAGATATACATCCCATCATGGCATCAAGACCCTAATTTTCCCATAGAAGCTTTTAGCATAGTTTGTAAGTTTGCATGATTTTCCATTCCTACGTTGTCTTGATTGTGATGGTCACTACGAGGGAGCCCCCGGCCAAGTCTTTTACTTCCATATATTGTTTTGTAA